>NW_028318979.1:0-195000 GCF_062004578.1 Staurois parvus
AAGAGATAAACCAACATCAGGCCTGGCTCGCCATCTCATCCTGCCTCCACCCAATCATCTTCCGCGATCAAACAGAACGCTGTCAATAAAACAAAATTGTTTACTAAACCCGGCCTGAAAACTGTTATTTAAAACGCGCCCAATCTTTTTTTTATTAATTTCTTTTTTTTACTTCAATGCAAAATCGTGTCCCACTGACTTCAATGCAAAAATCACATCCTATTGACTTTAACGCAAAAACGCCCCCTATTGAATTCGATGCACAAACACCTCTATTTAACTTTTTTTCAATTTTTTATTCATTTTTTAAATTCATATTCATTAAATTAATGATCATTAAAAAGTCGAATATAATACAATTATATATATAAAAATATATTTTTTTTAAAAACTGCCCATTTTGCTTTTGGTTTCGTGCAGCCTGAATTTTTGGTTTCGGCCCAGAATTTTCATTTTGCCATCTATTCCCGCCTCCACCCAATCATCTTCCGCGATCAAACCGAATGCTGTCAATAAAACGAAGCCATCAAACCGAGCTTGAAAACCACTATTTAAAACGTGCATAATCTTTTTTCTATTAATTTTTTTTTTCAATGCAAAATCACGTCCCACTGACTTCAATGTAAAAATCACGTCCTATTGACTTTAATGCAAAAAACGCCCCCCTATTGACTTCAATGCACAAACACCTCTATGTAAGTTTTTTACATTTAATATATTTTTAATTTTATTTTCTGTCCAATTATTCTGTGGTTCTATCAATAAAACTTATTTTACGTTACTGGAATTTATTTTTTAAATTAACGTTCATTTAATTAATGATAAAGTTGAATATAATACAATTATATATAAAAAAATATAAAATTTTGGTTTCGTGCAGCCTGAATTTTTGGTTTCGGACCAGAATTTTCATCTCGCCATCTCGTCCTGCCTCCACCCAATCATCTTCCGCAATCAAATGCTGTCACTAAAACTAAAACCGTTTATTAAACCCGGCCTGAAAACCGTTATTTAAAACGCAGCCAATCTTTTTTCTATTAATTTTATTTTTTTTTTTTTACAAGGCGCTATTGAGAGTTTCATTACCTTTTATCAGCGGCTAATTCCACGCTGTAATATCGCCAGCTTAGGCGCGGAGACGAGGGTTAAGGGTGACGAGCGCCGCCTTTTTTTTTTCTCCCAGCTGACGGTGCTGAGGTAGCAATGGAAAAAAAAAAAAAAGAAGAAAAAAAAAAATCAATTTTGGAAATCATGCAAATGTGATCCAAATTGCTTCATAATATTCAGACAAGACAGAAGCCATTATGAAGGTCGCCGGCATAAAGGGGATGAGATTAAATTACCGCTGATAATAGGATACGTCTTTACATCCAAACCGCAAGAAAAATGTCACCGCCGCCGTATTTCATCACCGCCGCCGCGGCCTCTGCACAAGCAGCCGGATAAAGCAATTTTTTCCTGCGATTGGACATCGGCCAAAGAGGTTCAAAACTTTAACAAGCTGAGATACACTTTTCATTACAGCGACATAAAGGCGAGCGATGGCGGCCGGGGCGCTCGGACCACTTAAAGGGCGCAAAAAGAAAACACCTGAAAACTAATAAGGAACGCTTTATACGGGAAGGAAACCAATTCTGGGAGCCGGCTGGTGATGCGAATATCTGAGCTGGAGAGACCAGGAGACCACAAAGACGAATCGGCGAGGCTGTGAGGAGCAAAGGGGAGGGCTTTATAATTTGCTGAATTTATCGCGTTTTGGAGGTGACAACTTCCCCTTCTTTGACGTGTTTCGAGGTGACAATTTTCCCTTTCTTCAGGGCTTGGATGTGTATGGGGAGCCTGTTTTGGAACTGGAAATCACACAGATGAAATGTATATAAGGGAGGGGTTTTACTTGCCAAGATTTGTGCCGATAATGATAACTGACTTCAATGCAAAATTGCGTCCCATTGACTTCAATACATCATCACGTCCCATTGACTTCAATACATCATCACATCTCATTGACTTCAATACATCATCGCATCTCATTGACATCAATGCAACATCTCATCCCATTGACATCAATGCAACATCTCATCCCATTGACATCAATGCAACATCTCGTCCCATTGACTTCAATACAACATCTCGTCCCATTGACTTCAATACAACATCTCGTCCCATTGACTTCAATACAACATCTCGTTCCATTGACTTCAATGCAAAAATGTGTTCCATTGACTTCAATGCAAAAATGTGTCCCGTTGACTTCAATGCAAAAAAGTGTCCCGTTGACTTCAATGCAAAAGCGCGCCCCATTGACTTCAACGCAAAATTGTGTCCAATTGACTTCAATGCAAAAGTGCGTCCAATTGACGTCAATGCAACATCGCATCCCATTGACTTCAATACAAAATCACGTCCCATTGACTTCAAGACAAGATCTCGCCCCATTGACTTCAATACAACATCTCGTCCCACTGACTTCAATACATCTTGCCCCATTGACTTCAATACAACATCTCGTCCCATTGACTTCAATATAACATCTTGTCCCATTGACTTCAATACAACATCTCGTCCCATTGACTTCAATACATCATCGCATCTCATTGACATCAATGCAACATCTCGTCCCATTGACTTCAATACAACATCTCGTCCCATTGACTTCAATGCAAAAATGTGTCCCGTTGACTTCAATGCAAAAGCGTGCCCCATTGACGTCAATGCAAAATCATGTCCAATTGACTTCAATGCAAAAGTACGTCCAATTGACTTCAATGCAACATCGCGTCCCACTGACTTCAATACAAAATCGCATCCCATTAACTTCAATACAAAATCACATCCCATTGACTTCAATACAAAATCACGTCACATTGACTTCAAGACAAGATCTCGCCCCATTGACTTCAATACAAAATCTCATCCCACTGACTTCAATACACCATCTCGTCCCATTGACTTCAATATATCTCGTCCCTTTGACTTCAATGCAACATCGTGTCCCACTGACTTCAATGCAAAATCATGTCCAATTAACTTCAATGCAATATCGCACCCCACTGACTTCAATGCAAAATTGCGTCCCATTGATTTCAATACAAAATCTCGTCCCATTGACTTCAATGCAAAAACGTGTCCAATTGACTTCAATGCAACATTGCTTCCAGTGACTTCAGTGCAAAACCGCGACCCATTACTTCAATGCAAAATCTGTACTCCCCCTCAAAAACCAGCACTAGGACACTCAGCTATTCACAAACAAAACAACAGGTTACCCCCGAGCAGGTCGGCATGTCTGAGCAGTCCTGGGTGCAGAACAGAAGTGTCCAGGCACATGCTGACACACACAAAAGGATCCATAGTGGTGTTTCCACTGCTGATTACTCAGCAACAGCTGTGCAAAGCTGGAAAGTAAAATCGATTTCCACCACGCTGCAAAGCGAAATGACAAATTTCCAGCACATAGCACCCTCCCCCTCCCCCCCCCATGATTTAATTGTGTAATGATTCATTGGCTGCCAGGCTAGGATCTGAGTACAAGGCTTGTAGGCCATGAAAATATACTGCGTGGGGATGATATAGTATGATCTGCGCTCATAATTCACGCCCCGCGCATCTCGGATTGTATATACAGCATTTGCATGCGAGCAAAACTGCGGGCTGTGCGCTTCCACCTGCTCTGCGGGCGCAAAACGGCGAGCTAGGAGGATTTATACTGCTGGATGGAAAGATCAGATCTCATCCGGGAACAGACTGTACATCCTGGTGTTCATGGAGCAAATGAGGGACTCTGACCGCACACCCCCCATGTGACTGCACACACCCAATGTGACCTCACCCCCCCCATGTGACCGCACCCCCCCATGTGACCGCACCCCCCCATGTGAACGCACCCCCCCATGTGAACGCACCCCCCCAATGTGACCGCACACCCCCAATGTGACCGCACCCCCCCAATGTGACCGCACCCCCCCCAATGTGACCGCACACACCCCATGTGACCGCACCCCCCATGTGACCGCACCCCCCATGTGACCGCACCCCCCCATGTGACCGCACCCCCCCATGTGACCGCACACCCCCCATGTGACCGCACACCCCCAATGTGACCGCACACCCCCAATGTGACCGCACAAACTCAATGTGACCGCACAAACTCAATGTGACCGCACAAACCCAATGTGTCCGCACACACCCAATGTGATCGCACACCCCCAATGTGACCGCACACCCCCAATGTGATCGCACACACCCAATGTGACCGCACACACCCAATGTGATCGCACACACCCAATGTGACCGCACACACCCAATGTGATCGCACACACCCAATGTGACCGCACAAACTCAATGTGATCGCACACACCCAATGTAACCGTACACCCTCAATGTGACCGCACACACCCAATGTGACCGCATGCAGCTTTGACGGACCCAATCAGTGCGACCTCCGGCCTCCCCTTCAGTCTTGCACAGGTGTACCGGCTCCTCCCCTTCGGTCTTGCACAGGTGTATAGGCTCCTCCCCTTCGGTCTTGCACAGGTGTACCGGCTCCTCCCCTTCGGTCCTGCACAGGTGTACTGGCTCCTCCCCTTCAGTCCTGCACAGTTGTACCGGCTCCTCCCCTTCAGTCTTGCACAGTTGTACCGGCTCCTCCCCTTCAGTCCTGCACAGTTGTACCGGCTCCTCCCCTTCAGTCTTGCACAGGTGTACCGGCTCCTCCCCTTCAGTCTTGCACAGGTGTACCGGCTCCTCCCCTTCAGTCTTGCACAGGTGTACCGGCTCCTCCCCTTCAGTCTTGCACAGGTGTACCAGGGATCATGGGGCCCCTGTGTCCTTGCCCAAACTCAAAAAAGCTTATGAAAAAGGTACCAGGGGCATCTCATGGGGTCCCCTACTGACCCCGGGCCCTCGGGCAGTGCCCGAGTTTCCAAATGGTCAGTCCGCCCCTGATCAGTACTGAGGACTCTTGAGAGGAATGCTGAGGCAGGATGCAGGGATGTTTTCAGAAAGCTATTTAAAGCACCCTGCTGGCCCCTCTCACCAGACATGAGCTGGTTGCATTGCATAGAGAAGCACAGAGACACAGCGATGGCATCAATGGGTCTAATATACAGGTAGGCAGCACAGTGGCTAAATGGTTAGCATTTCCGCCTGGCAGTATTCGGGTCCCTGGTTCAAACCCCAATCATGGCACCACCTGCCTGGAGTTTGCATGATCTCCCTGTGCCTGCGTTGGTTTCCTCTGGGTACTCCGGTTTCCTCCAACACTCCAAAGACATGCTGGTAGGTGAATTGGCTCCTGTCTAAATTGTCCCTAGTATGTGTATGTATGAATGTGAGTTAGGGACCTTAGATTGTACACCCCTTGAGGGTTAGGGACTGATGTGAATGTACAATATATATGTAAAGTGCTGTGTAAATTGATGGCGCTATATAAGTACCTGAAATAAATATAATAATAATAATAAAGGTATGTAATGAAAAGAGAAACTTAAAAAAAACAAAACACATTCATTAGCATGTTTAGTGGGGATTCAAGGAAGGCAAAATATAAGGTTTATAAAAAAAAAAAGAGTAAAATAAACACACTCATAGAAAAACACAAATAATCACATGCCCCTCCCCCCAAAATAAATAAATAACCCAAATATAAAAACACTAGATGAAATAACGTAAAAGAACCCAATATACACTGCAATGATGAAAAACAAAAAAAAATTCTTAGAGTGAAGAAAAGAAGAAGAGTAAAACATAACGACAGCACACAAATCATCGAATGCACCTAAAAAAACCCCCAAAAAACCTAAAAAAAACCCCAAAGAACCCGAATAAAAATATTTTTTTTCCCAAACAAATGCAGCTAAGTAAATTTTATTATTATTATACAGGATTTATATATTATTATTATTATTATTATGCAGGATTTATATATTATTATACAGGATTTATTATTATTATACAGGATTTATATATTATTATACGGGATTTATTTATTATTATTATACAGGATTTATATATTATTATTATTACTATACAGGATTTATATATTATTATATAGGATTTATATATTATTATTATATAGGATTTATATATTATTATTATACAGGATTTATATATTATTATTATACAGGATTTATATATTATTATTATTCAGGATTTATATATTATTATTATACAGGATTTATATATTATTATTATTATTATACAGGATTTATATATTATTATATAGGATTTATATATTATTATTATTATACTGGATTTATATTTTATTAATATACAGGATTTATATATTATTATTATTATACAGGATTTATATATTATTATTATACAGGATTTATATATTATTATTATATAGGATTTATATATTATTATTATTATTATACAGGATTTATATATTATTATATAGGATTTATATATTATTATTATTATACAGGATTTATATATTATTATTATTATAATACAGGATTTATATATTATTATTATACAGGATTTATATATTATTATTATTACTATACAGGATTTATATATTATTATTATTATACAGGATTTATATATTATTATTATTATACAGGATTTATATATTATTATTATTACTATACAGGATTTATATATTATTATATAGGATTTATATATTATTATTATTATTATACAGGATTTATATATTATTATTATATAGGATTTATATATTATTATTATACAGGATTTATATATTATTATTATACGGGATTTATATATTATTATTATTATTATTATTATAATACAGGATTTATATATTATTATACAGGATTTATATATTATTATTATACAGGATTTATATATTATTATTATTATTATTATAATACAGGATTTATATATTATTATTATACAGAATTTATATATTATTATTATTACTATACAGGATTTATATATTATTATTATTATACAGGATTTATATATTATTATTATTATTATACAGGATTTATATATTATTATTATACAGGATTTATATATTATTATTATTATTACACAGGATTTATATATTATTATTACACAGGATTTATATATTATTATTATACAGGATTTATATATTATTATTATTATACAGGATTTATATATTATTATTATTATTATACAGGATTTATATATTATTATTATTATTATACAGGATTTATATATTAATATTATACAGGATTTATATGGCGCCAACAGTTTGCTCAGCGCTTTACAATATAACGGGAGACAATACAGCAACAATACAGTTCAATACAAGAGGGATAGGAGGGCCCTGATCCTGGGAGCTTACAATCTAAATTTGAGAATTTCTGTTTTTGATGCCGGCCAAAACCTGTCATTTGCGGCAAAATCGCTGAAACCCCTCCCAGTTACCCATGGATCGTGTAGCAAGGATGAAGATGACATCAGAAATCAGCTGTCAATGACGTCTGCTCGGCCGTCAAGCGGCGGCGCAGAGTGTTTGTTCGCGCCATGAAACGCGCGCTCTATTTTTATCCATCTGCGATGTGGAATATCCTTCTCTTACACAGCAGGGGGGCCGCCGCTCCACGGATCTGCCCCGGACCCCCCCGATTATTAGAGAAGATGGTAGCTAGGTAACACTCGCCGCGCGGATCACACCAGCCTTCGCCGTTCTCATTATCTGTTTTTCCATTTATTCCTGAAATGATGGAGATCAGAATCGCAGCCGGAAACTCCCGCAGGACCGGCCCCGCCATTCCCACGTAATATATCCAGAACATTAGAAAGATAAACGCAGTTTTTATTGAACGCCATTTACAGAACAGAAAATAAAAATAATGGGCCGTTCTCAGCCTCCAGATCCATTTCACGTGGACTCTCCTGCGGCAGCCGGGATAGGAAGAATTATTATCAGAAGGCCGCTGGATAGAAGTCTCTATAATAAGCATTAGTTATGTCTACTCTGAGATCGGTGAAAGTTTAGGAAGACAACTGTGGGGAAAAAAAAGATCTCCGTGAGCTCAACAGTCATACACATGTGGAAGAATTCAGAATGTGATTGGCTGTGCATGGCCACGCCCCCCTTCTCAGGGCCGGACAGGTCTGCGGTATTCCAGCTCATTGATCTCGCCTGCCTTGGGTGCTGGGCGGGCACAGACCCAGCTTGCTAATTGGCAGACTGTCAAGTCATTGGAGCTTCGGGAGCCGAATCCATATTAACGATCACCAGTCAGAAGAGTTCTGCCACTGGAAATTGGGGAAAGGGTTTAGTTTGGGCCGGAATTCACCTACAGTGGCGAGGCTGAGGACAATTAAGTGGTGTCAATTCAGATTGGTAGGTTGGTAGATGGAGGCAGGATAGGCTTCCCTAAAGGGATGAATGTTCAGAGATCTCCTAAAGGCAGACAGAGTAGGAGAAAGCTGGACAGATTGGGGTAGGGAGTTCCAGAGGATGTGAAAGGCTCTGGACAGCTTTCAGTAGGGAGTTCCAAAGGATAGGAGAGGCTCAGAACAGATTGTGGTAGGGAGTCCAGAGATTGGGAGAGGCTCTGGTTAGACTGAAGTAGGGCATTCCAGAGGATAGGAGAGGCTCAGAACAGATTGTGGTAGGGAGTTCTAGAGGATGGGAGAGGCTCTGGAGAGATTGTGGTAGGGCATTTCAGAGGATAGGAGAGGCTCAGAACAGATTGGGTTAGGGAGTTAAAGAGGATGGGAGAGGCTCTGGACAGATTGGGGTGGGGAGGTCCAGAGGATAGGAGAAGCTCTGGAGAGATGGGAGTGGAGTATTTCACAGGATGGGAGAGGTGCTGGACAGATTGGGGTAGAGAGTCCCAGAGGATGGGAGAGACTCTGGACAGATGAGAGTAGAGTGTTCCAGGGGATGGGAGAGGTGCTGGACAGATTGGGGTAGGGATTTCCAGAGGATGGGAAAGGCTCAGAACAGATTGAGTTAGAGAGTTAAAGAGGATGGGAGAGGCTCTAGACAGATTTGGGGTTGGGAGTTCCGGAGAATAGGAGAGGCTCAGAACAGATTGGGTTAGGGAGTTAAAGAGGATTGGAGAGGCTCTGGACAGATTGGGGTGGGGAGTTCCAGAGGATAGGAAAAGCTCTGGAGAGATGGGAGTGGAGTATTTCAGGGGATGGGACAGGAGCTGGACAAATTGAGGCAGGGAGTCCCAGAGGATGGGAGAGGCTCTGGACAGATGAGAGTAGAGTGTTCCAGGGGATGGGAGAGGTGCTGGACAGATTGGGGTAGGGATTTCCAGAGGATGGGAGAGGCTGTGGGCAGATTGGGGTAGGGACTTCCAGAGGATGGGACAGGCTGTGGACAGACTGCAGTAGGGAGTTCCAGAGGATGGAAGGGGCTCATGACAAATTGGGGTAGGGAGTTTCAGAGAATAGGAGAGGCTGCTCTGGGCAGATTGCAGTAGGAAATTCCAGAGGATGGAAGGGGCTCTTGACAAACTGGGGTAGGAAGTTTCAGTGAATAGGAGAGGCTCTGGAGAGATTGCAGTAGGGAGTTCCAGAGGATGCAAAAGACTCTGGACAGATTGGAGTAGGGGGACAGCATGGGAGAACATGACAAGGGAGCTAGAGAGCAGGTGGTTTTGTGAGTGAAGAGGACGGTTTGGGTGATATTTGGAGAAGAGGAAGATTACGTAGCTCGAGGTGGAGTTATGGATGGCTTTGTAGGTTGTCAGTGCTCGGAGGTTCATTCATTGGGTGATCAGAAGCCAGTGGAGGAATTGGCAGTAAGGGGCGGCAGATGCTGAGCGGATGGTGAGGATTATTAGTCTGGCAGCAGCATTCGTGATGGACTGAAAGGGAGAAAGCCTAGGTAGAGGGAGGTCTACAGGGAGGGGGTTACAATAGTCAAGGTGAGAGATATCCCGGGAGTGAATTAGTATCTTGGTAGAAAATCTTGGAATTGTTACGGACTCATAGTTGTCCTATTGACCTTGATAGAAGAGAGAAGGTGTGAGGTGGGGGGGGGGGGGAGAGATAAATATTATGAGCTCAGTTTTTGAAAGACTGAGTTGTAGAGAGTGGTGGGATGTCCATACTGATATGTCATACAAGGAGACAGAGGACGCTCTACCAGCCCAATGTGTGACCAAGCCTTAGTGGGCATCAAAGGGAGTGGCCAAAGTGGCATCTGAGATCATCCCAGAGTGGCGTCTGTCTCCTTCCATGACCTAAGCTTCTGGAAGTGCACTTGGATGCCGGATCCCTCCCGTATACCGACCGGGTAATCCCGCTTTGATTTCTGGCTTGGAGCAGCACCACAAGTCTTCTCCACATACTGATATCTCAGTAAATTAGTAAGGTAGGAGGAAACTGAGAGGGTGAGTTGAGGAATAGAGAACAATTAGGGAGCCATCACCATACAAATGGTAAATGAAGCCATGGGAGGTTATCAAAAGACCAGAGGAGAAGGTGAAGATAGAGTAGAAGGGGGATGAGGGGGGATGAGGAGGGTTTTAGAGAGAACATGGGAGAGAATTAGAAGCTTGGTGATATCATTGGTTAAGAAGGGGTGCATTTTGGAAATTTTAGGTTTTAGGTGAAGGTTCCAAGATTTGGATAGAGATTGGAGGTAGGACCATAAGGAGAGGTCAAAGTCCTCTTCGCACCCAGATATGAGGGGAGGAAAGAATAGCTGTGCTGATGACCTTGATGGAAAAATCGGGACTGGGGGACTGAAGCTGGCCATAGGCAACTCTTCGATCGGCCACCACATTCGAGCTGGATGGAGGACTCCTGGATGGAGAACTCCTGGATGGAGGACTCCTGGATGGAGGACTCCTGGATGGAGGACTCCTGGATGGAGGACTCCTGCGCTGTCAGAATACACTCTGCTGATTTTCTTCGGGAGAAGCCGATCATTAGATGCTGCTGGACTGGCCGAATTAGGGAGTCATCACCATACAGATGGTAATGGAAGCCATGGGAGGTTATCAAGTGACCAGAGGAGAAGGTGAAGAAAGAGTAGAAGGGGGTTTGAGGACAGTTTTAGAGAGAACATGGGAGCGAATTAGAAGCTTGGTGATATCATTGGTTAAGAAGGGGCGCATTTTGGAAATTTTATGGCGGTGAAGGTTCCAAGATTTAGACAGAGATTGGAGGTAGGACCATAAAGAGAGGTCAAAGTCCTCTTCACACCCAGATATGAGGGGAGGAAAGAATAGCTGTGCTGATGACCTTGATGGAAAAATCGGGACTGGGGGACTGAAGCTGGCCATGGGCAACTCTTCGATCGGCCACCACATTCGAGCTGGATGGAGGACTCGTGGATGGAGGACTCGTGGATGGAGGACTCCTGGATGGAGGACTCCTGGATGGAGAACTCCTGCGCTGTCAGAATACACTCTGCTGATTTTCTTCGGGAGAAGCCGATCATTAGATGCTGCTGGACTGGCCGAATTAGGGAGTCATCACCATACAGATGGTAATGGAAGCCATGGGAGGTTATCAAGTGACAAGAGGAGAAGGTGAAGAAAGAGTAGAAGGGGTTTGAGGACAGTTTTAGAGAGAACATGGGAGCGAATTAGAAGCTTGGTGATATCATTGGTTAAGAAGGGGCGAATTTTGGAAATTTTATGGCGGTGAAGGTTCCAAGATTTAGACAGAGATTGGAGGTAGGACCATAAAGAGAGGTCAAAGTCCTCTTCACACCCAGATATGAGGGGAGGAAAGAATAGCTGTGCTGATGACCTTGATGGAAAAATCGGGACTGGGGGACTGAAGCTGGCCATAGGCAACTCTTCGATCGGCCACCACATTCGAGCTGGATGGAGGACTCCTGGATGGAGGACTCCTGGATGGAGGACTCCTGGATGGAGGACTCCTGCGCTGTCAGAATACACTCTGCTGACTTTCTTCGGGATAAGCCGATCATTAGATGCTGCTGGACTGGCCGAATTAGGGAGCCATCACCATACAGATGGTAATGGAAGCCATGGGAGGTTATCAAGTGACCAGAGGAGAAGGTGAAGATTGGCCTTTTACCACATCACGTGATCAGCTGTACATATTTTTTTTTCACATTTTTGTTATTTTTTAGTGTAAGAAGAAAATCCAGAGTATCATCTTCGGCCATTTTATAACAGAAACGGAAAAAAGAAGTTTTGGGTTTTTTTTTACATTTTTGTTATTTTTTCATTTATATAGCAAAAAAAAAAAACTAAAAACCCGGTGGAGATTAAATATCACCAAAAGCAAGCTGTGTGTAAAAAAATGTATATCTTTTGTTTGGGTTCAGTGTTGCACGACTGAGCAATTAGTCAAAGTGTGAGAGCGCAGAAAGCTGTACATTGTTTTTTTTTTATTTTAATTTTTGGTATTTTTTTGTTTATATAGCAAAAAAAATTAAAAACCCGGTGGTGATTAAACAGAAATGAAAAAAAAAGTTTTTTTTTTTTACATTTTTGGTATTTTTTCGTTTGTATAGCAAAAAAAAAAAAAAAAAAACCCGGTGGTGATTAAATATCACCAAACGCAAGCTCTATGCGTATGGAAAAAAATTATGTTTCATTTGAGTTCAATGTTGCACGACTGAGTAATTGTCAGTCAAAGTGTGAGTGCGCAGAAAACTGTACATTTTTTTTTCACATTTTTGGTATTTTTTGTTTGTGTAAAAAGAAAATCCAGAGTATCATCCTCGGCCATTTTTCTCCTCTCCAAACTTGCACTTTTTTTTTTGTTTTTTCATCCCTTCTTCAATAATCTACGTGAGCGCAAGAGGACAGTGATGAATGCTCCAGAATATACAGCGCATATTGCAATCTCAGTGACTGGAGAGGAACACGGCGTACGGCCCAAACACACCGTCGCAGCAGTTTTTTTTTTTGTTTTTTTTTTTATTTTCCAGAAAAATAACTGAACTATCCTCATTTCATCCCGCGAATCTCCGAGAACTCTGGATGGGTTCTTGAAGCAGAGAATCAATTAAGACGCTGGTGGGGAGGGGGAGGGGAATTTTTGACAAGGGAGGGAATGTAAACAGCAAAAAGACACGATTGGAATAGTTTTTTTTCTTTCCCGGCACATAATGGTACAAATCGCGGCAATTAGGAATAATTCTCTGTGTAATGACTATTAAAAAGTAAAATGCGGCAGTGCATTAGCTTGGCAGGCTGTGCCGGTGTTTAATACGGTAAGTGCATCAATCTGAGCGTGTGCGGGGACTTGGAGGAGGTTCCGGCGTTCCTGGAGGTTGGCATCTAATGAAGACGGCGCCCCTGGCAAATGCCTTTTGTTCCCCAACACAGCTGCCTGGCACATCGCGGCATGGACGCCCCCGCGACCGGAGTGCCAAGATACGCAGCCCTGCATGACAAGGGTAGTCTTCCATAAAAACATAAATATATACACTGTATGCATGTGTCAGTCATATCCCACAACTTGTAATATGTTCATGTCATTTCAAAAGAAATTTTCAAACTTGTATGCCCATTATGAGGGGTTCCCACCATCCCTGTGCTGAGTTCCTGGGTCTGTACACCTGCTGTGCCCATTATGAGGGGTTCCCACCATCCCTGTGCAGAGTTCCCGGGACTGTACATCTGCTGTGCCACTTTTGAGGGGTTCCCACCATCCCTGTGCTGAGTTCCCGGGTCTGTACACCTGCTGTGCCCATTATGAGGGGTTCCCACCATCCTTGTGCTGAGTTCCCAGGTCTGTACACCTGCTGTGCCCATTATGAGGGGTGAATACAGGGTCCTGAAAGACCGGATATAGTGAATGCAGGGTCCAGGGAGAGCAGATATAGTGAATGCAGGGTCCGGGGAGACCAGATATAGTGAATGCAGGGTCCGAGGAGACCAGATATAGTGAATGCAGGGTCCGAGGAGACCGGATATAGTGAATGCAGGGTCCGGGGAGACCGGATATAGTGAATGCAGGGTCCGGGGAGACCGGATATAGTGAATGCAGGGTCCGGGGAGACCGGATATAGTGAATGCAGGGTCCGGGGAGAGCAGATATAGTGAATGCAGGGTCCAGGGAGACCAGATATAGTGAATGCAGGGTCCGGGGAGAGCGAATATAGTGAATGCAGGGTCCGGGGAGAGCGAATATAGTGAATGCAGGGTCCGGGGAGAGCGAATATAGTGAATGCAGGGTCCGGGGAGACCAGCTATAGTGAATGCAGGGGCCGGGGAGACCAGCTATAGTGAATGCAGGGTCCGGGGTTTTGTAACAATTTAAAGTTGGGGGAAACAAAAACTATTACACAAAAAATTATAAAAATATTATAGACTTTTACATTATACGGGAGCAGGACTGCTGGTAGGGATAAGTCCAGAAACTCGGTGAAGCTTTACCATGACGCATTTATGACGGTCGGGGGGCAGTAATAGCAGCGAGGGGCTTCCTCCTCCTCCGTGTTCTGAGGCTTCTAATGAGTAACGGTGACTAAGTATCTGTTAGGCTCTAATATCCGTCATTTACATATGTTTTCCCGTTAATGCACTCCATCATCAGAATCAGCGTGCGTCCATGCGGCCGTTTATTAAACTCGCCCGGGATCGCCTTTAGCCCAGAAATTGATGGCTCGCTCACCGCCGCGCTGCGTGAATTAATGTCTCTTCCAGAGAGGTCAAGAGATATTTCAAAGTAAACATAATTAAAATCTTCTCTGCAAATGTAACATTGTTTCTTTTGCCTTTTTTTTTTTTTTTTTTTCTTTTTTCCTCTAACTTTGAAAAACGGCCCCAATCGCGGCGGCAGGCATTAGCGAGCATCACGAAGCAATCTTGCGCAACAATCCTCGAAACACAATTAGTCTTTAGGCTATAGCAAACTAAACATTATGTCTCTTTATTTTGCCGCGCGCTGGTGATGAATATGTTGAATTTAGGAGCAATTAAAAATGTGAAATTGTGAACCGCTTTAATGGAGGCCGTTCATCATCTTCCGCGCGGCTCCGAGGCTTCAGCGCTCACCCACCGCACGAGCAGAGGAGGCTCCCCGCATCCAATTTTTTACAAAAATATTTAAGGATCTATTGATCCCCGTGAACAGATCGCCCCGGCGTTTATAAAAAACCACCGCGAGTCTCACGCTCTAAATACCCATTTTAAAATGTGAAGCCAATCTGGGAACATTCACCCCAATTCGCCCTGCCGTCACCATGTTTCTCTTGGTGTCAGGAAACTTGTCAGAAAGGGAGTCACGCTTATTGCAGAGGAATGAAGCACCAGACAGAAACGACACTTAGGGCTTGTTCACACTTGACTACATTTCTAACTCTTCAAAAACGCCCCTGTAGCGTTAGACAGGCGATAATGAGCTTTAGTATGGGTATTCTGCAAAGCTTTACAAATGCTCCCAAAATACCCTATGTGTGGTTTTGAGGCATTTTTTAGGCATTTTACAAGCGTTAAAACCTCACTACAAATGCCTATAATAAACTATAATGAGCAAAAAGAAACACAAAAAGCTGCAAATAGTAAAAAAGTGAAAACAGGTCAACTGTGGGCAGCACAGCGGCTAAATGGTTAGCACTTCCGCCTGGCAGTACTGGGGTTGTTGCTTCAAAACCCAACCACGGCACCACCTGCCTGGAGTTTGCATGTTCTCCCTGTGCCTGTGTGGGTTTCCTCCGGTTACTCCATTTTCCTCCCACACTCCAAAGACATGCAGGTAGGTGAATTGGATCCTGTCTAAATTGTCCCTAGTATGTGTATGTATGAATGTGAGTTAGGGACCTTAGATTGTACACCCCTTGAGGGTTAGGGACTGATGTGAATGTACAATATATATGTAAAGCGCTGCATAAATTGCCGGCGCTATAGAAGTACCTGAAATAAATAAATAAAACTGTATACAAATAGACAACCTCATATGTGACGAAACGCATCGGGTGGAGCTTGTGCATCTGACGTCTACACGCTGCTCTATCACACTAGGAAGTGTACCTGTTCCCGGGACAGGAGAATACTCATCGCAGATTTGCCCACCTGAATAAAGGGGAGGAATTGAAGGTGATACTTCCATCCAGTACCATGATATAACATCTTCCAATTCTGAGGGATTCGGTGGATATATTCTCATGCGTTTGCGACTCTTTTATAAGGATCCACATGTTCTGGAGGCAGAGCACTAATTATATTGAAGACATGTGGTGATCTATTATATGGTTCAGAACACTGGGACCAGGGGCGGACTGACAACTCATGGGGCCCCCGGGAATTAGGGGATCATGGGGCCCCTGTGTCCTTGCCCAAGCTCAAAAAAGCCTATGAAAAAGGTACCAGGGGCATCTCATGGGGCCCCCTACTGACTCCGGGCCCTCAGGCAGTGCCCGAGTTTCCAAATGGTCTGTCCGCCCCTGACTGGGACTATTAATTTCTACAATTGGACTCATTTATGTTATTACTTATACGGTTGTGACAGATTCTGAGTTGTGACATTTGAGCGCGGCAATTTATTTATAATAAACTCAAATGATATTAACCTCCAGTGACAACGCAACACTTTTGGATGTCCCATTGCTTTCTATAGCAGAGACGATGATCTACAGGACAAATAGGGAACACACACAGCAATTAATAATAACCCCACTAGCAGGAAAACAAATGACACTACTCTATACATATGGGCAGCACAGCGGCTACATGGTTAGCACTTCCACCTGACAGTACTAGGGTCGTTGGTTCAAATCCCAACCACGGCACCACCTGCCTGGAGTTTGCATGTTCTCCCAGTGCCTGCGTGGGTTTCCTCCGGGTACTTCCTCGCACACTCCATAGACATGCTGGGAGGTGAATTGGATCCTGTCTAAATTGTCCCTAGTATGTGTATGTGTGAATGTGAGTTAGCCCACATGGAAGGAAAATATATTTTAAAAATATTCTTCCCAAATATATTGACATATATTTGAAATACTACAATTTTTATTTATTCCCAGTGGTGAATAAATACCACCAAAATAAAGTTTTATCTGTCTCCAAAAAAATGCAAAAAAATTCATATGGGTACAGTGTTGCATGACCGGGCAATTCCCATTCAACGTGTGATAGCGCTGAAAGCTGGCCTGGACAGGAAGGGGGTAAAAGTGTCCGGATGTGACGTGGTTAATAATAATAATAATAATAACCCAAACAAAAATACATTATTTTATTATATTATTACTACTACTATTATTATTATTATCATCAACAACAATAATAATAACAATAGTTTATTCTGGGTTTGGGTTGGGGTATTTATTATTTTTTAGGGTTAGGGGGTCAAGGGTTACTTATTTATTAATACATAGTATTAATTTATTGTATTTATATATTATTTAGTTATGATTATTTTTATTTGTCTATTTATTTTACATTTCTTTATTCATTTATTATTAGAAGTAGTAGTAGTAGTATTAACACCCTAACAAAAATAAATAATAAGACAACAAATAAAATATTAACCCCTACCCAAACCCCAACCCCTAACCTAACCTTAACTCTAACCTGTTACCCTAACAAAAATAAATCAAATAAATGAATAATATTATTTAAAAAAGAAATAAAAGCTGATGGAAAAGCTAAAAAAAAAAAGCTGAACAATTTAGCAACAGATGATATTTTTCTCTATTGGCTAATAAACGCCAAAGCTCAAAAAATGCTCAAAGTGTGAATGCAGCCTAATGCACCGTACACACAATAAGAAAAATGTACAAAAATTTCATGGAACCAATCTCTTCGTTGATGAGCAGGATGTTTTAACCGATAACGATATTGTGAACGAAAAAATCCGGTTGAACAACAGTGAAAAATGTTGTCGTTTTGCATTCGAACGACCGATTTTCTATGCGGCGGTATGACGGTCGTACAAAAAAAAATCTATCAAGCGCGATCACGCATGAGCAGAAACAGAAGATGACCCGGATTTTTATGTCCAAGGAATCTTCGTAAACACGAACGAAAAATCCAAATGTTAAAAGTCGATTGGCCGAATGAGATGATGAAGCCAGAATTCTGCAGATTATATTTTATGTATCACTATTAATGTATATAGGTCATGTAATAAACGATATTATACTCATTGCTGGTCATCGTTGTGTAGATCGCTCGTTCTGGCCGGAAGGGCGTGGCTACAAGGTCACATGCACACCGCATCACTTCCACTTGTACAGAAGACGTCAACACTACGTATTCCCCGACAAAAAAATTTTTAGATTGGTTAATGTGGGCCACGATTCCGACCAACGAACGAATGCCTCTCAGTCGTTAGATGACCGATCGGTCGATTTTCTAAAAGAGTTAGCAGAAGGGGAGGGGGGCACGTCTCTCCTCTGAATCGAATTACACTTTTCTGTACACATGGAGGATGCTTCAGCTATAAGAGTAGAAAAGGTCGAATTTTTTTCCTTTATATTTGAGATCCGAAGATTAAGACTTCTGCCAGACTTTGTGCTTTAAGTGAATTCATCATTTGCATACGACATCCCCCGACACCAGGCAATTTCGGGCTCATTCAGCCCACACTGGGAAATGGAGACGGAATTAAAAAAAGAATAAAAGTCTGAGAAGACAATTACAGGTGAGATGTATTCTCCTCCGTCTGCCTTCCATCGCTTAACTCAAATGTGCAATTATCCCCAGGAAAGGAAATTCGGTATAAATGATCCTCTGTATACAGATGCAGCCAACCCTCCGAGCAGGATGAATCGGGGCCTAGTCACACTAAAGCGTTCCGTAGCGATGCGTTTTGGCACCTGCTGACGGGCACTGCGTTAGGCACCCTTTACACCCGAGCGTTTCGGAAACATGCGCAAAATTGCGTTTTGTTTTACTTGTGTATAGAATGTGTGTCTCATTGCAGTGTCATTCATTGTTACTGGTACCTGAAACGCAGCAGCAGGCGCGCAGAAAAACGCACAAGAAACGCATCAAAATCTGAACTTACAAACATGTGAAACATGAAAAGCAATGTGGCAAAAAGCTACAGGAGCTGCTTTGACTCGATTGTCACATGTAGGGCATCTCGATGGAATGAATGGGCTGCCCGAGATATGTAGTGCAAGAACACGCATGCATTCTCAAGAACACACATGCGTTCTCAAAAACACGCATGCGTTCTCAAGAACACGCATGCGTTCTCAAGAACACGCATGCGTTCTCAAGAACACGCATGCGTTCTCAAGAACACGCATGCGTTCTCAAGAACACGCATGCGTTCTCAAGAACACGCATGCGTTCTCAAGAACACACATACGTTCTCCAAAACACGCATGTATTCTCAAGAACACGCATGCTGTAGTGGTGGATGCAGCCTTAGGGCAGCCCTGGCATTATGAATGGATGGTCAACAGACAGGCATGACCTTTTCTTCACAACACTGCGCACCACAACGCACACTCTAGGTGCTGTGGTGGGCTGCAGTGGATTGTGCTCTGCTGTACTTGTTCACAATGAATGGCACCACAATGCACCGTACACATGTACAGCGGCTGCATAGCCATGCGTTGTGGCAATGAGGAGGAACATGTGTGGTGCCAAGACACACACGTGTGAACGGGTCCTTATTTTGTAGCCCTGGGAAAGCTGATAATATGGGAACTAGCAGACATTAGATTCAGCGCCCGCCTGGTCCTTTTCTTGTGCCAAGATGACCGTCAGCAGCTCAGTGAAGCTGATGACGTCCTTGGGGGTTCTGTGAAATCTGGCATCCCCGGCATTCCTGCTACCCATAACCCATCTTTTGGAGTTTGGGCCATCAGAGATGAGACGAAAGGCTGCCAACAATCACACTGGATACAAAAATGTTACATATCTTCAGGATTGATAGCTTTTACGGTTGATCTAAAGGGGTGCTAGGGATGCGGTGTAGCAGAAAACAATATGGTGCTGATCTGAAGGGGTGTTAGGGATGCGGTGTAGCAGAAAACAATATGGTGCTGATCTGAAGGGGTGTTAGGGATGCGGTGTAGCAGAAAACAATATGGAGCTGATCTGAAGGGGTGTTAGGGATGCGGTGTAGCAGAAAACAATATGGAGCTGATCTAAAGGGGTGCTAGGGATGCAGTGTAACAGAAAACTATAAAAGTATGGTGCTGATCTGAAGGGGTGCTAGGAATGCGGTGTAGCAGAAACCAATATGGCACTGATCTGAAGGGGTGCTAGGGATGCGGTGTAGCAGAAAACAATATGGCGCTGATCCAAAGGGGTGCTAGGGATGCGGTGTAACAGAAAACTATAAAAGTATGGTGCTGATCTGAAGGGGTGCTAGGAATGCGGTGTAGCAGAAACCAATATGGCGCTGATCTGAAGGGGTGCTAGGGATGCGGTGTAGCAGAAACCAATATGGCGCTGATCTGAAGGGGTGCTAGGGATGCGGTGTAGCAGAAAACAATATGGCACTGATCTGAAGGGGTGCTAGGGATGCGGTGTAGCAGAAAACAATATAGTGCTGATCTGAAGGGGTACTACGGATGCGGTGTAGCAGAAAACAATATGGCGCTGATCTGAAGGGGTGCTACGGATGCGGTGTAGCAGAAAACAATATGGCGCTGATCTAAAGGGGTGCTAGGGATGCGGTGTAGCAGAATACAATATGGCGCTGATCTGAAGGGGTCCTAGGGATGCGACACTGCACAAAACAAATGGATCAAACACAGGAAAGCGAAGCATTGACTGATGAGTACACTGGAATACCTGATCATCTACATACATACAAACAAAGCACTTAGCAGACTTTCTATAAAGCAGAACTAAAAAGGTTTTAGGTAGATTTTTCAATTCTGGTAATCCAATGTTTTATCATTCAAAAACAAAAAAAGATACATAAAAAAAAAAAATATATATATATACGTTGGTTTGATCTATTGTTGGTTTCCGCCTACTTACCTGGGCCGCTCACATCATGTCAGAGTGCCCTGTAGGACTCCCTAGGAGTACCGTCTTCTATATCCTATCTCATTTGGATTAGTTTTGGAAAGGGGAAGGTGTCCTGTAGTACGACATGTTTTTTGTGACCTAGGAATCAGAATCCATTCTACAGTGTACTGCAGGTTTACACACACTTCTGTGAGGTGTCAGTACCACCTGAGTATTTTAGGAACGCACTACACCCTTATATTCTATTCCAAGGTGTTAGCAGCAGTAACATTTATATATACCATTTAAAGGGTAACTCCACTTTCATGGGGGAAAAAAATTAGCAAATAAAAAAATGATAATATAGCGTTTACAATTACGATTCAAGTCATATTGTAATGGCTGGTTGTTAGAAGTTACCATTGCTTTTCAATCTGCAGTCGTGTCGTTTTTTGTAAAATGCAATATGGCCACCTGGCACGCCCCCTGAAAATGTCATTCCCTGCTTGAGTGATTGCATAATTAGGCTGGCCATACATGATACAATTTTCTTGAGATTTTTGCTTTAGATTTACCAAAAACCATATAATAGGAGGTCAAACCCACACAACACATTCAGTTGTATCCAATCAAGCAAGTCCTTGCACTACAGTTGAAGGTAAATCTAAAGGAAATTGGGCAGAAAAGTGTATAGTGTACAGATAGCCTTATGCAGGCCATAGATGGGTCGAAAATCGGCCGGAAAAAAAAATCTGCCGATTTTCACACCATTAATGGGTTTATTGGTCAGCCGGTTTTCTGGATTTTGGCACATTTTTTTTTTATCGGTAAAGTTGGAAAAAAAAAAATCGGCCGATTTTCACGGCAATGATGGGCAAATCGGAAGAAGAAGAAGAGGAAGAAGAGGAGGAAGAAGAGGAAGGAGGAGGAAGAAGAGGAAGGAGGAGGAAGAAGAGGAAGGAGGAGGAAGAAGAGGAAGGAGGAGGAAGAAGAGGAAGGAGGAGGAAGAAGAGGAAGGAGGAGGAAGAAGAGGAGGGAGGAGGAGGAAGAAGAGGAGGGAGGAGGAGGAAGAAGAGGAGGAAGAAGAGGAAGGAGGAGGAAGAAGAGGAAGAAGAGGGAGGAAGAAGAGGAAGGAGGAGGAAGAAGAGGAAGGGGGAGGAAGAAGAGGAAGGAGGAGGAAGAAGAGGAAGGAAGAGGAAGGAAGAGGAAGGAGGAGAAGGGAGGAAGAATTCCAGTCCGCTATTATATTTGACATGAAAAAGTATTGCGGTTGCAACAATCTATCCATTTGTATCTGAATAAAACCATCTGTATCCAAAATGGATACAAATGGATACATTGTTGCAACCGCAAGACTTTTTCATGTCAAATATAATAGCGGAGCTCTCTGCAGGGACAGAAGTAATTAAATGCCGGCCGTAGACGGGACGAAAATCGGCCGATTTTTCTTACCGTTGGTCATAACGTCGGCCTATAGAACGACCGATTTTTCATTTTTTTTGTTTTAAAACGGACGGTTTTCAACCTGTCTATGGCCTGCATTAGTCTGGCTGAAAAAAGACAAACATCCATCCAATTCAACCATTAAAAAAAAAAGTTATAATCCTACACCCACAGTTGATCCAGAGGAAGGCAAATACCCAGCAAAGTACGATCCAATTTGCTCCTGCAGCGGAATAAATTCCTTCCTGATCCCTCGAGAGGCAATCGGATATTCCCTGGATCAACTTTACCTATAAATGTTATATCCAGTTATATTCTGTGTATCTAAGGAAGAATCCAGGACTTTTTTAAAGCAATCCACTGAGCTGGCCAGAACCAACTCTTGAGGGAGTCTATTCCACATTTTCACAGCTCTTACTGTGAAGAAACCTTTCCTTGTTTGGAGATTACAGTTCTTTTCCTCCAGATGTAAAGAGTGCCCCCTTGTCCTCTGTGATGACCTCATGGTGTTCCCTGGTTCAACAAAGCAAAGCATGCCCCCCCCCCCACCGCCGGCCCACAAAAAAAGATCAACAAATGGAAACTAACTTAACCACTTCCTGTCCGGCCGCTGTATATAAACGGCCGGACGGTGGCAGTGCAGGGGCGGGTTGTTGTTAATAAACGGTGCCCGTCATTTAGACTGTGCACACGCCGGCGGACACAGTGGAACACCGATCGCTGTACGGGACCTCTGTGTGAGGTCCCAATCATGTGATCACTGATTGGCCAATCAGTGATCACATGAATAGGTGTCAGCAAGATGTCACTTGTGACATCATTGCTTACTACTTGTGAAATCTGTGAATGGTCACAGAGATCTCATGGTACAGGGCCATTCACAACAGTCTTGTACCATGTGACAAGCTGTGACCAATCGCAGCTCACACAGTAGTTCTCAATGGCTGCAAGAATGCAGCCAGAGAGAAGGAGAAATGATTGCTTTTACAGCCTTTATGGGTGTAAAAGCAATCAGTGTAAAAAAAAAAAACGTCATCACCCCCCACAAGTAGTACAGTGTCACTATGGTGACACCGTACTGCTAGGGTGACAGTATGTTAAAAAAAAAAACACATAAATAATAATATAAAAAAATTAAATAAAAATGTAAAAAAAAATTTTTTTTAAATTATAATTTTTAGTTATAAACTAATTTGGGTTATTTTTTTTTTTACTAAAACGATAACAGAATAAATTTTGGCCAAGCTTTATGAAGAAAGATTACGGTATTTATTTGCAACATTTTATAAGAAAAACACTTTTTTTTCAAAGTTTTTGGACTTTTTAATTTATATAGCAAAAAAAAAATAAAAATCCCAGCGGTGAATAAATACCACCAAAATAACGTTTTATCTGTCTCAAAAAAATGCTAAAAAATTCATATGGGTACAGTGTTGCATGACCGCGCAATTGTCATTCAAAGTGCAACAGCACTGAAAGCTGAAAATTGGCCTGGACAGGAAGGGGGGGAAAGTGTCCGGACTGGAAGGGGGGGAAAGTGTCCGGACTGGAAGGGGGGGAAAGTGTCCGGACTGGAAGGGGGGGAAAGTGTCCGGACTGGAAGGGGGGGAAAGTGTCCGGACTGGAAGAGGGGAAAGTGTCCGGACTGGAAGGGGGTGAAAGTGTCCGGACTGGAAGGGGGGGTGAAAGTGTCCAGACTGGAAGGGAGGGTGAAAGTGTCCGGACTGGAAGGGGTTGGAGAAAGTGTCCGGACTGGAAGGGGGGGAAAGTGACCAGACTGGAAGGGGGGGAAAGTGACCAGACTGGAAGGGGGGGAAAGTGACCAGACTGGAAGGGGGGGAAAGTGACCAGACTGGAAGGGGGGGAAAGTGACCAGACTGGAAGGGGGTGAAAGTGTCCGGACAGGAAGGAGGTGAAAGTGTCCGGACTGGAAGGGGGGTGAAAGTGTCCGGACTGGAAGGGGGGTGAAAGTGTCCGGACTGGAAGGGGGGTGAAAGTGTCCGGACTGGAAGGGGGGTGAAAGTGTCCGGACTGGAAGGGGGTGAAAGTGTCCGGACTGGAAGGGGGGTGAAAGTGTCCGGACTGGAAGCGGTTAAAGGCTCACACTTTGCGTTTCCTGAACACTCGAAAAACCACACAGGAAAAAAAAAGTTATACTCCTACACCCACCGTTGATCCAGAGGAAGGCAAAAGATAACCCGGCAAAGCACGATCCAATTTGCTCTATACCCTTTAAATGGCGATTTTTAGACCTCATCATAATGAGTGAAGGGAAATATGTCCAAAAATCGCGGCGCATTCCCTTTAAAGCCCCCCAGGTAGTAAGGGCGGGGAGTGACAGTTTACAAAGAGACGCTCTGCAGACTCTTCGAATGTCAGAGCCGCGATATGTGACATTAAAAGCTGTGACGTGTAATCAAAGAATCTCCCGCGGCGGCGGCGGCCATGTGTGCGGCGCCATGTGATATTGCAGCAGTAATTCTGCTTCTTAAAAGGGCAAGAGGCCCCCGTGTGACATTCCCAGCCGATGGGAGCTAACTGGCTGCCTGTGATGAGGCCGGGCTACCGACACGCTGTCAGTGTTCATAGAAGACAGGAGCTAATAGAAACATTGTTCACCGACGGCCCTGATTATGTGCGCTATTCTGAGAGCCGGCCTAAGAATCACTTCTATTTCTATAGTAAGTAATGTGTCAGTGTAATCCTTCCAGGTATAGAGATCACATAGAGATGACCTCCTGCTCTCTAGCTCCCTTGTCTCCTCCTCCCATGCTCATCTCCAGGACTTTTCCAGAGCTTCCCCCATCCTCTGGAACTCTCTACCCCAATTTTTCAGACTATCGCCTACTCTGCTCACTTTTAGGCGATCTCTGTAAACCTCTCTTCAGGGAAGCCTATCCTGCCCTCTGCTAATAATGGAATCTTCTACTCTTCAAACCAGTCCATCCCCCACAGTTACTATCATTGTACCACCAGCCCCTCCCTCCTAGATTGTAAGCTCCCAGGATCAGGGCCCTCCTATCCCTCTTGTATTGAACTGTATTGTTGCTGTATTGTCCCCCGTTATACTGTAAATCCTGTATAATAATAATATATAAATCCTGTATAATAATAATCACAAAACTCCCCCTGACAATACTTTTTTTTTTTCCTCCAGAAGGACAGCACCATCTTTTTTTCAGGCATCATCCAGGGTCACTATCTACTTCCTGGACTGGGATGCCGGCTCAGAGATGACATAATCATGTAAATTCTGGTGCCCATGCAGTTCTTAGCTGTGTTCACAAATGTTTGACACAAATCAGCCCCCTGCTGCAGTCTGTGACATGATACAAAGTTACAATGTACAGAATATGGGATCCGTGGTTGCAATATGCCTTTCCCTCGCCCTCCCCCCGGCTAGTCTGGGGTTGTGACGTTGCTCGGTATTGGCGTTCTCGGACCCCTGTTCTTGGTCTTGTTATCTTTTTCCTTTTGTACTCCTCTTTCCTTTTCTTTTTCTGTTTGTTTTTGGTGTGGCGGTGGATAGCTGCCTTTAGTTTGAGTTATGACAGCCATAGACGGTTCGAAAATCGGCCAATTTTCACACTGTTAGTGGGTTAATTTGTCGGCCAATTTTCGGGTTTTTTGCACTTTGAGATTATCGGTCATGTTGGAAAATTTGTGGCCGATTTGGAAAAACGGACGATTTCCCTGCAATGATGGCCAAATCGGACGATCGTTTTAACGATAAAAAAATCTGCGCATGAGCCGTGACCCGCAAGAGACAAGTTATGGGCAGGGGCGGACTGACCATTTGGAAACTCGGGCACTGCCTGAGGGCCCGGGGTCAGTAGGGGGCCCCATGAGATGCCCCTGGTACCTTTTTCATAGGCTTTTTTCAGTTTGGGCAAGGACACAGGGGCCCCATGATCCCCTATTGCCCGGGGGCCCCATGAGTTGTCAGTCCGCCCCTGGTTATGTGGTGAACTTTATCAGTATATCTGATATATGGCGGTCAGGAAGCGGTTGCGACGAAAAAAAAAAGAACCTAAAACAAGAAAAAAATTTGTTTATTAATCAGTGATATGCTGATACTAACTACAACATACTGTACCAATTCTACATAGAGAAGCACAGAGACCCAGTGATGCTATATAAAGAAGAACAGAAGGCATTCTGGGACTTGTAGTTCCACAGAAGTTGCTGGATGGAAATAAACTATGCATTGCCGCCCCCCCATCCCAGCAGTGACGCAACACCACGGCAGTAGCCAGTCCTTCCAGGTGACAAGTGGCATTTGCTGATACTAACTACAACATACTGTACCAATTCTACATAGAGAAGCACAGAGACCCAGTGATGCTATATAAAGAAGAACAGAAGGCATTCTGGGACTTGTAGTTCCACAGAAGTTGCCGGATGGAATTAAACTATGCATTGCCGCCCCCCCCCCCCTCGCCCCAGCAATGACGCAACACCACCACAGTAGAAAGTCCTTCCAGGTGACAAGTGGCATTTGCCACGGCAGGTCCTTCAGCCTGGAAGCCAATTTATAATAAAGCAAAAAAAGAAATTGTTTAAATCAATCACAGAGAAGACACGGAACTGCTTATCCATTTCACCGCCCGAGGAGAGCAAGAATTAGACTAATCGCTCCACCGGAATAAGAGCCGCGGCCGAGCGCACTGTCTGTCATGCCGGGTGATTTGCATAATAGATCTGGTGTGCGGGCAGAGTGGATGCCGCACTAACTTTGGCCAACAGCTACTTCCTCCATTAACATCCAGGAACAATGCATGCCTGATGGAGTGTGGGCTCCACATGCATTATTTAGGCGCTCATTACACGCACAGCGGACCGGAAAAAAAAAAAAACGGACGCCTGGATATACCAGTTTCCAGAGATAAAAAAAAAAACAGGACTGCGGCCTGAATAAAGGAAAGCGGCGGGACAGTTCATCAAAAGGTGCGCTCAATCAGACGGAAAACGTTCTGCATTCACACCGACTGATGGGGGGGCTTCCTGCTGGGTGACTGTAATCTGCACTGACGTTCATCTGGTGCAGCTGCCTGCCCTGCTTCCTACATATGATTGCCGTTATCCTCAGCCTGTCTGAGCATCATGCAGACATGTGACCAGAGGCTGCAAACCCACCAAGGAGCAGTTTGGAAACCCTGATGAATCTGACTGCTACACATACATTATATTGCCAAAAGTATTGGCCCCGCCCTCCAAATCATGTGATTCAGGTGTTCCAATCCCCTCCACGGCCACAGGTGTATACAATCAAGCCCCTAGGCATGCAGACTGCTTCTACAGACATTTGTGGAAGAATGGGTCGCTCTCAGGAGCTCAGTGACTCCAAGCGTGGTCCCGTGATAGGTGGTCACCTGTGCAATAAGTCCATCCGTGACATTTCCTGGCTACTAAATATTCCACGCTCAACTGTTAGTGGGATTATAACAAAGTGGAAGCAACTGGGAACAACAGCAACTCAGCCACCAAGTGGTAGGCCACATCACATGACAGAGCGGGGTCAGCGCATGCTGAAGCGCACAGTGCGCAGAAGTCACCAACTGTCTGCAGAGTCAATAGCTAAAGACCTCCAAACTTGGTGTGGCCTTCAGATGAGCCCAACAACAGTGTGTAGAGAGCTTCATGGAATGGGTTTCCATGGCCGAGCAGCTGCATCCAAGCCTTACATCACCAAGTGCAATGCAAAGCGTCGGATGCCGTGGTGTAAAGCATGCCGCCACTGGACTCTAGAGCTGGGGAGACGTGTTCTCTGGAGTGACCAATCACACTTCTCGGTCTGGCAATCTGATGGACGTGTCTGGGTTTGGCGGTTGCCAGGAGAACGGTACTTGCCTGACTGCATTGTGCCAAGTGTAAAGTTTGGTGGAGGGAGGATTATGGTGTGGGGTTGTTTTTCAGGGGTTGGGCTTGGCCCCCTAGTTCCAGCGAAGGGAACTCTTAAGGCGACATTTTGGACAATTTCATGCTCCAAACTTTGTGGGAAGAGTTTGGGGTTGGCCCCTTCCTGTTCCAACATGACTGCGCACCAGTGCACAAAGCGAGGTCCATAAAGACATGGAGGAACCAGTTTGGGGTGGAGGAACTTGACTGTCCTGCAGAGTCCTGACCTCAACCCCATAGAACACCTTTGGGATGAATTAGAGCAGAGACTGTGAGCCAGGCCTCCTCCCCCGACATCAGTGCCTGACCTGACAAATGTGCTTCTGGAAGAATGGTCCAACCTTCCCATAGACACCCTCCTAAACCTTGTGGACGGCCTTCCCAGAAGAGTTGAAGCTGTTATAGCTGCAAAGGGCGGGGCCAACTCAATATTGAACCCTACGGACTAAGACTGGGGGGCCATTAAAGTTCATGTGCGTGGAAAGGCCGGCCGACCAATACTTTTGGCAATAGTGTGTATATAAATATACAGTTTACGTATATCCCTACATACAAATAAACCAAAACAAACAAGTTCAGAAATTGAGTTATGTGTAATAAAATGGAATGACACGGAAAAAGTACTGAACACAAGAGAAAGGCATGGAAAGCCAAGACACCAGCTGAAATCTATCGGTAATTAGAAAGCAATTCTGCCCCTTGTCAATGCAAATTAATATCAGCTGGTTCAGTCTCAACTGGTGGCCTATAAAAAAGTGTCTCATTACCAAAGTGTCACATAAGAAACATCTCATGATGGGTAAAAGCAAAGAGCCTTCGCAACCTTACAGTTGCAAAACTTACTGAAGGGATTTGTTAGAGAAGGATTTCTAAACTTCTGAATGTTCCAGTGAGCACTATTGGGGCCATAATCCG
Organism: Staurois parvus; assembly: GCF_062004578.1. Classification (NCBI taxonomy): domain Eukaryota; kingdom Metazoa; phylum Chordata; class Amphibia; order Anura; family Ranidae; genus Staurois; species Staurois parvus. Next base: position 29,013 of record NW_028318979.1, read on the forward strand.
GAAGTGGAACGAACATGGTTTCCCCATAAACCGGCCACAACCAGGTGCTCCTCGCATAATTGCTGACAGAGGAATGAAAAGAATTAACAGAAGAGTTGTCCAAGAGCCAAGGACCGGAGGTGGGTAGGGGGTGGAACCAAGTGATGGTGCTTGGAGGTAGGTAGGGGGTGGAACCACGTGATGGTGCTCGGAGGTGGGTAGGGGGTGGAACCAAGTGATGGTGCTCGAAGGTGGGTTGGGGGTGGAACCACGTGATGGTGCTCGGAGGTGGGTAGGGGGTGGAACCAATTGATGGTGCTCGGAGGTGGGTAAACTGTAGAACTACAAGATGGTGCTTGGAGGTGGGTAGGGGGTGGAACCAAGTGATGGTGCTCGGAGGTGGGTAGGGGGTGGAACCACGTGATAGTGCTCGGAGGTGGGTAGGGGGTCGAACCAATTGATGGTGCTCGAAGGTGGGTAGGGGGTGGAACCACGTGATGGTGCTCGGAGGTGGGTAGGGGGTGGAACCACGTGATGGTGCTCGGAGGTGGGTAGGGGGTGGAACCAATTGATGGTGCTCAGAGGTGGGTAGGGGGTGACACCACATGATGGTGCTTGGAGGTGGGTAGGGGGTGGAATCACGTGATGGTGCTCGGAGGTGGGTAGGGGGTGGAATCAAGTGATGGTGCTCGGAGGTGGGTAGGGGCCGGAACCAATTGATGGTGCTCGGAGGTGGGTAGGGGCCGGAACCAATTGATGGTGCTCAGAGGTAGGGGGTGGAACCAATTGATGGTGCTCGGAGGTGGGTAGGGGGTGACACCACGTGATGGTGCTTGGAGGTGGGTAGGGGGTGGAACCACATGATGGTGCTCGGAGGTGGGTAGGGGGTGGAACCACATGATGGTGCTTCGGGGTGGGTAGGGGGTGGAACCACATGATGGTGCTTGGAGGTGGGTAGGGGGTGGAACCACATGATGGTGCTTCGGGGTGGGTAGGGGGTGGAACCGCGTGATGGTGCTCGAAGGTGGGTAGGGGGTGGAACCGCGTGATGGTGCTTAGAGGTGGGTAGAGGGGTGGAGACAAGGAGTGACTCAAAAGGGGGGAGTTCCTGCACCTATTTTTTTTAAAAAAAAAAGCCATATACAGTATCTCCCAGAAGTGTGGGGCGTCCTCAAACGGAAGGTGGAAAAGCGCAAGTTCTCTAACATCCACCAGCTCCGTGATGTCGTCATGCAGGAGTGGAAGAGGACTTCAGTGACAACCTGTGAAGCTCTGGTGACCTCCATGCCCAAGAGGGTTAAGGCAGTGCTGGAAAATAATGGCGGCCACACAAAATATTGACACTTTGGGCCCAATTTGGACCTTGTCACTTAGGGGTGGACTCACTTTTGTTGCCAGCGGCTTAGACATTAATGGCCGTGTGTTGAGTGATTTTGAGGGGGCAGCAAATTTACATGTTATACAAGCTGTACACTGACTACGTCACATTGTAGCAAAGTGTCATTTCTTCAGTGTTGTCACATGAAAAGATAGAATGAAATATTTACAAAAATGTGAGGGGTTGACTCACTTCTGGGAGATACTGTATATATACATATAATTACATGGTCCGGCACACAGTCTGGTCTCTGGCTGGTCATTGGTCGGCTGTAATTGGCTCGGAGGATACAACTCTCAGCCACAAAGACTGAAAATCAAACAAAAGCTCGTTGTGCTCTCAGGTTGGGCTCCATGGAGGATCTGGGATCCGGCAGCCCGCAGTGAGCCCATCCTGGCGATTTATAAATAAAAGATCCGCGCTCCTTGATTGATGCGAGATATTAAATAATTAAGACTGAACATGTGATCCGACTCTCGCTTCTTCCTCTTCCTTGCAACGAGAGTCGGGTCAAACGCCACGTGGTGTCGGGCCTCAGGTGCGCTGTAGAGGGCTATAATTGTCTATCTAGAGAATTGCGTAGATCCCTCGGGATCCGCCGCTCAATGCCTAACCCCCCCCCAGTTCTATCTATGGGGGGGGGGATTAAGCTTTCAAATGTCTCTAATCCCTGTGTCTTTAAAACCATAGACATAAACAGTGGTCTCCTTGAGCCGATTCACACTGATGCGACTTATCGAGTGACTTGATGCAACATGTGGAAGATAAAATCGCATGACAAGTCAGAACATATTCATTGTAATGGGTGCCGTCTTTGTCAATGCGACTCAAGTCGCAGCAGCTTAAAAAAGAAGTTCCTGCACTACTTTTCGGTGTCTTTGGTGCAACATGAGTGCCGTAGACCGCAATAAAATCACAAACGTCGCAAGGCAGTCCTATCTTTGCAGCTCCGGATTCAAGATTTTTTTTAAGCCAAAGTTGCAAAACATCAAAGTTGCAGAAAGTTGCACCAAAGGCATACTGAAGTCATAAAGCAAAGTCGCACGACTTTGGGGTCGCAGAGGTGTGAACCAAGCCAAGGTTGGTTCAAACCAGAATGCAGTGCTAGAAAGGCACGTTCCATGCGCATTTCCCACACCTTCTTCAAAACGCACTGCCTTTGCGGTCTGCTGTTGATACCAATATCTTGTTAACAGCACCCCAAACATAAGTCGCAAACACAGTGCGCTTGCGACCACCAAAGTGCATGGTACCGCAAGCAATTTGGTGGAGATTATTTAAAAAAGAATTGTATGCACTACTTTTTGTACGTTCCGGTGCAATTTTCAGCCCCTTCAAATGAATGGGCCAACAAACTGAGCTGCAGGGGAATGCACATGACGGTAGACTGCATCCCTGTGCGATTCTGGTGTGAACGGTCCTCAGACATGCGGCAGACGGGGGGTAAACACAGACGGTTAGGCTCGGTTCATACCTATACAGTTTGCGTTTGATCCGTTTCTGCAGTGCTATTTGAGGTGCGATTTGCGTTTTTTGCACATGCGTTTTTGTTGTGTTTTTTTTTCTTGTTGCTAGGCAGATCAAAACGCCTCAAAAACACAACAAATACGTACTACATGCTTTTCTGCAGCTTCTCCATTGAAGTCTATAGCACCAAAAACAACTTTTTGCGTTTAAAAAAGTCCCTGACCCTCCGAGCACCGTCACTTGGTTCCACGCCCTACCCACCTCCAAGAACCATCACTTTGTTCCACGCCCTACCCACCTCCAAGAACCATCACTTGGTTCCACCCCCTACCCACCTCCGAGCACCATCACTTGGTTCCAACCCCTACTCACCTCCGAGCACCGTCACTTGATTCCACGCCCTACCCACCTCCGAGCACCGTCTCTTGGTTCCATCACCTACTCACCTCCGAGCACCGTCCCTTGGTTTCACCTCCCACCCACCTCCGAGCACCGTCCCTTGGTTTCACCTCCCACCCACCTCCGAGCACCGTCCCTTGGTTCCACCTCCTACCCACCTCCTAGCACCGTCCCTTGGTTCCACCTCCTACCCACCTCCGAACACCGTCCCTTGGTCCCACCTCCGAACACCGTCCCTTGGTCCCACCTCCGAGCACCGTCCCTTGGTTCCACCCCTTACCCACCTCCGAGCACCGTCACTTGGTTCCACCCCCTACCCACCTCCGAGCACCGTCACTTGGTTCCACCCCCTACCCACCTCCGAGCACCGTCACTTGGTTCCACCCCCTACCCACCTCCGAGCACCGTCTGTTGGTTCCACCCCCTACCCACCTCCGAGCACCGTCCCTTGGTTCCACCTCCGAGCACCGTCCCTTGGTTCCACCTCATACCCACCTCCAAGCACCGTCCCTTGGTTCCACCTCCTACTAACCTCTGAGCACCATCACTTGGTTCCACCTCCTACCCACCTACGAGCACCGTCCCTTGGTTCCACCCCCTACCCACCTCCAAGCACCGTCCCTTGGTTCCACCTCCTACTAACCTCCTAGCACCGTCACTTGGTTCCACCTCCTACCCACCTACGAGCACCGTCCCTTGGTTCCACCCCCTACCCACCTCCAAGCACTGTCCCTTCAGTCCACCCCCTACCCACCACCGAGCACCATCCCTTGCTTCCACCCCCTATCCGCCTCCAAGCACCGTCCCTTGGTTCCACCTTCGAGCACTGTCCCTTGATTCCACCCCCTAACCACCTCCGAGCACTGTCCCTTGGTTCCACCCACTACCCGCCTCCAAACACCGTCCCTTGGTTACACCTCCTACCCACCTCCGAGCACCGTCCCTTGGTTTCACCTCCCACCCACCTCCGAGCACCGTCCCTTGGTTCCACCTCCTACCCACCTCCTAGCACCGTCCCTTGGTTCCACCTCCTACCCACCTCCTAGCACCGTCCCTTGGTTCCACCTCCTACCCACCTCCGAACACCGTCCCTTGGTTCCACCTCCTACCCACCTATGAGCACCGTCCCTTGGTTCCAACCCTTACCCACCTCCGAGCACCGTCACTTGGTTCCACCCCCTACCCACCTCCGAGCACCGTCACTTGGTTCCACCTCCTACCCACCTCCGAGCACCGTCTCTTGGTTCCACCTGCTACCCGCCTCCAAGCACCGTCCCTTGGTTCCACCTCCTACCCACCTCCGAGCACCGTCTCTTGGTTCTACCTGCTACCCGCCTCCGAGCACCGTCCCTTGGTTCCACCTGCTACCCGCCTCCGAGCACCGTCTCTTGGTACCACCTCTTACCCACCTCCGAGCACCGTCTCTTGGTACCACCTCTTACCCACCACCGAGCACCGTCCCTTGGTTCCACCTCCTACCCACCTCCGAGCACCATCTCTTGGTTCTACCTGCTACCCGCCTCCATGCACCGTCCCTTGGTTCCACCTCCTACCCACCTCCGAACACCGTCCCTTGGTTCCACCTCCTACCCACCTACGGGCACCGTCCCTTGGTTCCAACCCTTACCCACCTCCGAGCACCGTCCCTTGGTTCCACCCCCTATCCACCTCTGAGCACGGTCCCTTGGTTCCACCTCCTACCCACCTCTGAGCACCGTCCATTGGTTCCACCTCCTACAGGATTTATAAATTATTATTATACAGGATTTATATATTATTATTATTATACAGGATTTATATATTATTATTATTATACAGGATTTATATATTATTATTATTATACAGGATTTATATATTATTATTATTATACAGGATTTATATATTATTATTATACAGGATTTATATATTATTATTATTATACAGGATTTATATATTATTATTATACAGGATTTATATATTATTATTATACAGGATTTATATAGCACCAACAGTTTGCTCAGCGCTTTACAATATAACGGGAGACAATACAGCAACAATACAGTTCAATACAAGAGGGATAGGAGGACCCTGATCCTGGGAGCTTACAATCTAATAGAAGATTTTTCCTCCAGATAGGAAATAAATGGTATAAAATCCCCCATATCCGTAATTAAAAAGAAACCAAAAAAGAGATTATCCAATGACGTCATCGCAGCACACCAATTTTTCGCCCCCGCTTTGCCGTAATCCGTACTTTTCATGATCCAATAAATATCTGTTATAACCAGCAGCCCATTATAGGAAACATAGGACCCCGGCCGCCCTCGCAGCAGCGTCGGTTCTCCACGGAGACACAGTGCTGGCTCCCGGCTGTGGGATTAAGCGCGGGGACTCCCCGAAGAGTTTCATATAATAAACAAACAGACAAAAAGCCAAGAAGACCTTTAATAGGAGTCGGAGGAAAGCCGCCCGGCCTGCCCTCCCAGGGAGCTTCATTATGAACTTATGGCAGCGGCCAAACATACTGTTGTGTTTACGATGTGGCGCAGATTTATTTTACAAGTCAACGCCGTGCACAATTTATGTTTGCCATTACCCACTTCCAGTCCGGACACTTTCACCCCCTTCCTGTCCAAGTCAATTTTCAGCTTTCAGCGCCATCACACTTTGAATGACAATTGCGCGGTCATGCAACACTGTACCCATATGAATTTTTTAGCATTTTTTTTTTTTTAGACAGATAAAACTTTATTTTGGTGGTATTTATTCACCACAGGGATTTTTTTTTTTGCTATATAAATGAAAAAGTCCAAAAATTTTGAAAAAAAATATTTTTCTTATAAAATTTTGCAAATAAATTATCTTTCTTCATAAATCTTGGCCAAAATGTATTCAGCTATCTTTTTAGTAAAAAAAAAAACCCAAATTAATTTATAACTAAAAATTCTAATTTTTCAAACCTTTTTTTTACATTTTTATTTTTTTTTTTATATTATTTATGTTTTTTTGTTTTTTTAACATATTGTCACCCTAGCAGTCAAGTGTCACCATAGTGACACTGTACTACTTGTGGGGGGTGATGAAGTTTTTTTTTTTGTTTAATAATTATAATTTTTTTTTTTTTAAATGTTTACATTTTTATTTTTTTAGATTATTAATGGGTTTTTTTTACATACTGTCACCCTAGCAGTACAGTGTCACCATAGTGACACTGTACTACTTGTGGGGGGTGATGACTTTTTTTTTTTAATAATTATAATTTTTTTTTTTTTTTTACATTATGTATTTTTTTAGATTATTTATATTTTTTTTTTTTACATACTGTCACCCTAGCAGTACAGTGTCTCCATAGTTACACTGTACTACTTGTGGGGGTGATGAAGTTTTTTTTTTTTTTAATAATTTTTTTTTTTTTAAATGTTTACATTTTTATTTATTTTTTTAGATTATTAATGGTTTTTTTTTTACATACTGTCATCCTAGCAGTACAGTGTCACCATAGTGACACTGTACTACTTGTGGGGGGTGATGACTTTTTTTTTTTTAATAATTATAATTTTTTTTTTTATTTTTACATTATGTATTTTTTTAGATTATTTATATTTTTTTTTTTTACATACTGTCACCCTAGCAGTACAGTGTCTCCATAGTTACACTGTACTACTTGTGGGGGTGATGAAGATTTTTTTTTTTATTTACACTGATTGCTTTTACACCCATAAAGGCTGTAAAAGCAATCATTTCTCCTTCTCTTTGCTGAATTCTTGCAGCCATTGAGAAATACTGTGAGAGCTGTGATTGATCACAACTTGTCACATGGTACAAGGCTGTTGTGAATAGCCCTGTACCATGTGATCTCTGTGATCATTCACAGATTTCACACGTAGTAAGCAATGATGTCAGAAGTGACATCTTGCTTACTACTATTCATGTGATCACTGATTGGCCAATCAGTGATCACATGATCAGAACCTCACACAGAGGTCCCGTACAGCGAACGGACACAGCGGGCACCGGATCGCGGTGCCACGCACTCCCAGGCTAAAATGGTAGGCGCGTTTATGAACGGCAACCCGCTCCCGTTTATATACATGGGCCAGACGGGAAGTGGTTAAATAAATTCCACAGCCCCAAAAAACATGCATGCACTTTTATATGCACCAAATACCTTTGCAAACCCAGATATTACCTGGTAAAAGTAGCAGTGACATCATCACTGTGTTGTACATAACCTGTGCAGAGTCCAAAGCTGTGGGAGGGGCCCAACAGCTGCCTGCAGAAAACTACAAGAGGGGGCGGAGACCAGACCAGTCACCCTGCACAAGGAGAGAGAGCAGCAGTGAGTGGTCTTTATCACAGGAAGTCTCACACTGGATGACTGCACAGATCTGGGAGAAATACACAAAACACAGCGAGATCCTAGAAGCGTACACACGGGTGTTGTATTTAGACAAATATTTGTTCCGGAGTTTAGTTTTAATTAAAGTGAGTCAACTTTGAGCCCCTCAGGAACAAGCGGGACGGAAACCCTTTGCAATGTGATGATTGTGCCGGTTTTAATTAAAAAAAGAAAAGAAAACAACAAAAAACACCATTTTCTGACATTGATTTCATTTAGCCAGAGCCACTCCAGCAATGGAGAGATCTCAGCACCAACGGGGAGAGAAGGAGATATTAAACAATTCCACAACGAATCACAGCCGCCCAGCTCCCGAAGTCCAGCGGCTTTATTTACTGATTTAAAGGGTCAGTCCACCTGATTTAAAGGGTCAGTCCACCTGAAGTAGCTTGTTCGGTTCTGGCCGGCTGCAAGCATCGTGAGTCATCTGTTGGCCTCTCTCTGCAGCCACCTTCAAGGGTCTGCAGTGATGATGGTGGTGGTGATTTATTTCACTCCATTCATCATTCTCTGTACGTAGAGCACTCCTGAACTCTGCGCTCTCTGTACGTAGCGCACTCCTGAACTCTGCGCTCTCTGTACGTAGCGCACTCCTGAACTCTGCGCTCTCTGTACGTAGCGCACTCCTGAACTCTGCGCTCTCTGTACGTAGCGCACTCCTGAACTCTGCGCTCTCTGTACGTAGCGCACTCCTGAACTCTGCGCTCTCTGTACATAGCGCACTCCTGAACTCTGCGCTCTCTGTACGTAGCGCACTCCTGAACTCTGCGCTCTCTGTACGTAGCGCACTCCTGAACTCTGCGCTCTCTGTACGTAGCGCACTCCTGAACTCTGCGCTCTCTGTACGTAGCGCACTCCTGAACTCTGCGCTCTCTGTACGTATCGCACTCCTGAACTCTGCGCTCTCTGTACGTAGCGCACTCCTGAACTCTGCGCTCTCTGTACGTAGCGCACTCCTGAACTCTGCGCTCTCTGTACGTAGCGCACTCCTGAACTCTGCGCTCTCTGTACGTAGCGCACTCCTGAACTCTGCGCTCTCTGTACGTAGCGCACTCCTGAACTCTGCGCTCTCTGTACATAGCGCACTCCTGAACTCTGCGCTCTCTGTACATAGCGCACTCCTGAACTCTGCGCTCTCTGTACATAGCGCACTCCTGAACTCTGCGCTCTCTGTACATAGCGCACTCCTGAACTCTGCGCTCTCTGTACATAGCGCACTCCTGAACTCTGCGCTCTCTGTACATAGCGCACTCCTGAACTCTGCGCTCTCTGTACATAGCGCACTCCTGAACTCTGCGCTCTCTGTACATAGCGCACTCCTGAACTCTGCGCTCTCTGTACATAGCGCACTCCTGAACTCTGCGCTCTCTGTACATAGCGCACTCCTGAACTCTGCGCTCTCTGTACATAGCGCACTCCTGAACTCTGCGCTCTCTGTACATAGCGCACGCCTGAACTCTGCACTCCCTGGCGCACTCCCGAACTCTGCACTCCCTGGCGCACTCCCGAACTCTGCACTCCCTGGCGCACTCCCGAACTCTGCACTCCCTGGCGCACTCCCGAACTCTGCACTCCCTGGCGCACTCCCGAACTCTGCACTCCCTGGCGCACTCCCGAACTCTGCACTCCCTGGCGCACTCCCGAACTCTGCACTCCCTGGCGTACTCCCGAACTCTGCACTCCCTGGCGCACACCCCACTCTCTGGCACACTCCCGAACTCCGCACGTAGCACACTCCCGAACTCCGCACGTAGCACACTCCCGAACTCCGCACGTAGCACACTCCCGAACGCCGCACGTAGCACATTCCCTCACTCTGCACGTAGCACACTCCCGAACGCCTCACTCTGCACGTAGCACACTCCCGAACGCCGCACTCTGCACGTAGCACACTCCCGAACGCCGCACTCTGCACGTAGCACACTCCCGAACGCCGCACTCTGCACGTAGCACACTCCCGAACGCCGCACTCTGCACGTAGCACACTCCCGAACGCCGCACTCTGCACGTAGCACACTCCCGAACGCCGCACTCTGCACGTAGCACACTCCCGAACGCCGCACTCTGCACGTAGCACACTCCCGAACTCTGCATTCTCTAGTGCACGAATGAACTCTGCACTCCCTGGCGCACGCCCGAACTCTGCACTCCCTGGCGCACGCCCGAACTCTGCACTCCCTGGCGCACGCCCGAACTCTGCACTCCCTGGCGCACGCCCGAACTCTGCACTCCCTGGCGCACGCCCGAACTCTGCACTCCCTGGCGCACGCCCGAACTCTGCACTCCCTGGCGCACGCCCGAACTCTGCACTCCCTGGCGCACGCCCGAACTCTGCACTCCCTGGCGCACGCCCGAACTCTGCACTCCCTGGCGCACGCCCGAACTCTGCATGTGGCGCACGCCCGAACTCTGCATGTGGCGCACGCCCGAACTCTGCATGTGGCGCACGCCCGAACTCTGCACTCCCTGCCGCAGGCCCAACTCTGCACTCCCTGCCGCAGGCCCAACTCTGCACTCCCTGCCGCAGGCCCAACTCTGCACTCCCTGCCGCAGGCCCAACTCTGCACTCCCTGCCGCAGGCCCAACTCTGCACTCCCTGCCGCAGGCCCAACTCTGCACTCCCTGCCGCAGGCCCAACTCTGCACTCCCTGCCGCAGGCCCAACTCTGCACTCCCTGCCGCAGGCCCAACTCTGCACTCCCTGCCGCAGGCCCAACTCTGCACTCCCTGCCGCAGGCCCAACTCTGCACTCCCTGCCGCGCGCCCGAACTCTGCACTCCCTTCCGCACTCCTGAGGGGCGCTGTCCTGACGCAAACCAGTCAGGGGCAGGACGACATCCATCATACTCAAATGATAAACACTCGTGCACTTTCCTTCCATTGGCTGATGCTGGTGAGATAAACTCCTAAAAGGGCCCATTTACAACCATCCGTCCGTCCGTGAATATACATTAGTGCACATTGCGTAAAGATAGCCCACTGAAACCAAAGGGCAGCCAGCACTGCAATACATCCCATAAGTGAGCGTGCCACAAAATGCGACACATTGTGGTTGCCTCAGTGTATCGGTGTGCCACCCGAAATGAATGACACCCCAACGCAGCTCCAGTGCACATGCGTATCAGTGCAGCACAATGCACGGGAATGCACTATTGTGAGTTGTGGTTGGCCAAAAATGGCGCATGGCCGTTCTGTTGGATCTTGTAGTGCACTGCCAGGCCCATTCATTTGAATCTCCTAGATTGTAAGCTTGAAAGAGCAGGGCCCTCGATCCCCTCATGTTTTGCATTGTATTGGTATTGTTCTGTCACATGTTCTGTCCCCCTTTGTAATGTACAGCGCTGAGCGAACTATTGGCGCTTTATAAATACTGTATAATAATAATAATAATAGCCTCCCGAAATACATATCAAACTTGCACCAAGGAAATAAGTGAAAAATTAGGTGAAAAATTAAATGCTGCTGTTCAAGGATTGACTAAACATCCAAAAATACACTAATAAAAATAATACAAATAATCAAAACTGTGAGAAATTACATGTAAAGTCCAAAGAAAAAGTCCCAAATTAAAGTCCAATGTCCCAAAATAAATGTGAAAAAAAGATTTCGTGAAAAAAATGTATTATTTACTCAAACTTTATAAATTTTACATCTTCTGTGAAAAACATTGAATAGGCTGCCTTACCTCAATTCACGCTACCGTGCGGAAAACTGCATGCGCATCAACGCAACGCACTAGGACGCCAGGGTCTAAATGGGCCCTAGAACCATGCCAGCGTCTGGACCACAGGCCCACCGAAGGGGCCAGAACCCCCCCCAGCTCTGATTTACAAGGCATCAGCTGTGGCCCGACGCAACAAATATGTCCCCAAAGATGGTAACAACAGGTGCACTTTAATCCTCTCAGCGTCCATGATGTATTGCCCTATAAAGTTTACGACTTACTGTATCCGATACAATCCGGCCGAGCAAGCAGCCGCCTCTTCCAGTCAGTGCACTACGGTCCCCGCTCCATGGCGGTAGTATATTTAACAGCGTTATTAACATAATTCACTGCGCGCGCCCATAAAACCGCCGCCGATCAATAACAATAGTGTAAAGTGCAAAGGATCAATGAAATTCTATTATGACAGCAAGACGGCGACTTGGCAATCCGAAATCCTGACATGTTCAGGCAAAGCCAATTACGGGGGGGGGCACTTTTTTTTTTTTTTCACAGCTTCCCTTGAAATTCAATAAAGGCGTCAAGTGAGACACAGTAATATAATAAACCGGGCAAATGTGGGTGGAGCTTTTTTTCTGACTGGCGATTAACGGTTTTTCACCCTACTGCATGGACTGTTTGAGTGTATAAAGGGGAAAAGACTTTGTAAAGCAGTGAATAATACCAAGCGATAATGAATAATATCAGATATAAAATAATAATAAACAATGTAAACTAAATTTAATATTACATAATAATAATATTATAATATATAAAATAATAAATAATAACAAATGTAAAAAATCTAATATCGCATAATAATATAATATATAAAATAATAATAAATAATAATAAACACATGTAACAAATCTATTATCGCATAATAATAATATAATATATAAAATAATAATAAATAATAACAAATGTAACATAAATCTAATATCGCATAATAATATAATATATAAAATAATAATAAATAATAATAAACACATGTAACAAATCTATTATCGCATAATAATAATATAATATATAAAATAATAATAAATAATAACAAATGTAACATAAATCTAATATCGCCTAATAATAATAATATAATATAATACATAAAATAATAATAAACAAATGTAACAAATCTAATATCGCATAATAATAATAATAATATAATATATAAAATAATAATAAACAAATGTAACATAAGCCTAATATCGCATAATAATAATATATAAAATAATAATAAACAAATGTAGCAAATATAATATCTAATAATAATAATATAATATATAAAATAATAAATAATAATAAACAAATGTAACATAAGTCTAATATCGCATAATAATAATAATAATAATATAATATATAAAATAATAAACAAATGTAACAAATCTAATATTGCATAATAATAATAATATATAAAATAATAATAAATAATAATAAACAATGTAACATAAATCTAATATCGCATAATGGTAAGAAATAATATCAAGTGATAATAAATAATATAAAAAAATAAACAAGATCATATACAGTCAGGTCCATAAATATTGGGACATCGACACAATGCTAACATTTTTGGCTCTATACACCACCACAATAGATTTGAAATTAAACGAACAAGATGTGCTTTAACTGCAGACTGTCAGCTTTAATTTGAGGGTATTTACATCCAAATCAGGTGAACGGTGTAGGAATTACAACAGTTTTCATATGTGCCTCCCACTTATTAAGGGACCAAAAGTAATGGGACAGAATAATAATCATAAATCAAACTTTCACTTTTTAATACTTGGTTGCAAATCCTTTGCAGTCAATTACAGCCTAAAGTCTGGAACGCATAGACATCACCAGACGCTGGGTTTCATCCCTGGTGATGCTCTGCCAGGCCTCTACTGCAACTGTCTTCAGTTCCTGCTTGTTCTTGGGGCATTTTCCCTTCAGTTTTGTCTTCAGCAAGTGAAATGCATGCTCAATCGGATTCAGGTCAGGTGATTGACTTGGCCATTGCATAACATTCCACTTCTTTCCCTTAAAAAACTCTTTGGTTGCTTTTGCAGTATGCTTTGGGTCATTGTCCATCTGCACTGTGAAGCGTCCAATGAGTTGTGAAGCATTTGGCTGAATATGAGCAGATAATATTCCCGAAACACTTCAGAATTCATCCGGCTGCTTTTGTCAGCAGTCACATCATCAATACATACAAGAGAACCAGTTCCATTGGCAGCCATACATGCCCACACCATGACACTACCACCACCATTCTTCACTGATGAGTTGGTCTGCTTAGGATCATGAGCAGTTCCTTTCCTTCTCCATACTCTTCTCTTCCCATCACTCTGGTACAAGTTGATCTCGGTCTCATCTGTCCATAGGATGTTGTTCCAGAACTGTGAAGGCTTTTTTAGATGTCGTTTGGCAAACTCTAATCTGGCCTTCCTGTTTTTGAGGCTCACCAATGGTTTCCATCTTGTGGTGAACCCTCTGTATTCACTCTGGTGAAGTCTTCTCTTGATTGCTGACTTTGACACACATACACCTACCTCCTGGAGAGTGTTCTTGATCTGACCAACTGTTGTGAAGAGTGTTTTCTTCACCAGGGAAAGAATTCTTCGCTCATCCACCACAGTTGTTTTCCGTGGTCTTCCGGGTCTTTTGGTGTTGCTGAGCTCACCGGTGCGTTCCTTCTTTTTAAGAATGTTCCAAACAGTTGTTTTGGCCACGCCTAATGTTTTTGCTATCTCTCTGATGGGTTTGTTTTGTTTTTTCAGCCTAATGATGGCTTCACTGATAGTGACAGCTCTTTGGATCTCATCTTTAGAGTTGACAGCAACAGATTCCAAATGCAAATAGCACACTTGAAATGAACTCTGGACCTTTTATCTTCTCATTGTAATTGGGATAATGAGGGAATAACACACACCTGGCCATGGAACAACTGAGAAGCCAACTGTCCCATTACTTTTGGTCCCTTAACAAGTAGGAGGCACATATGCAAACTGTTGTAATTCCTACACCGTTCACCTGATTTGGATGTAAATACCCTCAAATTAAAGCTGACAGTCTGCAGTTAAAGCACATCTTGTTCGTTTAATTTCAAATCCATTGTGGTGGTGTATAGAGCCAAAAATGTTAGATTTGTGTCGATGTCCCAATATTTATGGACCTGACTGTATATTATTATCATTATTATACAGGATTTATATAGCGCCAACAGTTTGCTCAGCGCTTTACAATATAACAGAAGACAATACAGCAACAATACAGTTCAATACAAGAGGGTTAGGAGGGCCCTGATCCTGGGAGCTTACAATCTAGGATTATTACAGGTACTTATATAGCGCAGTCAATTTACGCCGCTCTTTACATATATATTGTACATTCACATCAGTCCCTAACCCTCAAGGGGTGTACAATCTAAGGTCCCTAACTTACATTCATACATACACATACTAGGGACAATTTAGACAGGAGCCAATTAACCTACCAGCATGTCTTGGGAGTGTGGGAGGAAACCGGGGTACCTGGAGGAAACCCACACAGGCACAGGGAGAACATACAAACTCCAGGCAAGATTTATATAGCGCCAACAGTTTGCTCAGCGCTGTACAATATAACGGGAGACAATACAGCAACAATACAGTTCAATACAAGAGGGATAGGAGGGCCTGATCCTGGGAGCTTACAATCTAAGAGGGAGGGGCTAGTGGTACAAAAGGTAATAACTGTGAGGGATGGACTGGTAGGAGGAAGAGAAGATTCCATTATTTGCTGAGGGCAGGATAGGCTTCCCTGAAGAGATAGGTTTTCAGAGATCGCCTAAAAGTGAGCAGAGTAGGCGATAGTCTGATAAATTGGGGTAGAGAGTTCCAGAGGATGGGGGAGGCTCTTGAGAAGTCCTGGAGATGAGCATGGGAGGAGAGGACAAGGGAGCTAGAGAGTAGGAAATTGTGTGAGGAGCGGAGAGTATAAATATATATTTATATATAAAATAAATATAATAATAATATGTCTTATCAAATTGTAAAAAAAAAAAATTTAAAATATAAACAATGTCAAATAAACATAATAAATTTTATCAAATCATATATATAAAAAAAAAAAAACAATATAATCAATGTAAAATAAATATATGTTTTATCAAATCATATATAAAAAATAAAACAATATAATCATTGTAAAATAAATATAAAATTATGTTTTACCAAATAATAAAAAAAATATATAATCAATGTAAAATAAATAGAATAATATGTTTTATCAAATAATAAAAAAATAACATATAATCAATGTAAAATAAATAGAATATGTTTTATCAAATAATAATAAACAATATAATATATGAATAAAAAATAAATATTAACAACAATTCATATCAAACAAAAAACAGTCTAAAAAAATAACAATATAATAAATATCAAATAAATAGAACATTAATGAATAATATCAAATAATAAATATCAACGAAGAATAAACAATATAATAAAGATAAAAATATAAAATAAAGATGATAAATACAGTTTGTATAGCCTACAATAAAATTTAAACCCAGATCTCATTCTATGATGTTTTTATTCAGATATTTATATCTTTGAAATATATTTAAATTTACTTGTGTTTTGCATTTATTTATTTTAATTATTTAGAATAGGGTCTTATTAAGGAAGGTGGAACAAAGAACATGGGAAGTAGTTAGCTGACTAGTTTTCTGGCAGGATCAACCAGTATTTTTTTTTTTTGCACATATTGAACGGATATAAAACACTTTCTAGGGTATATTCAACAGAACAAAAAGGTAATAAATAAAAGAAGTCCATTCTTAGGATCTAAAAGGTAAAGGGCTGTAAATGGAACTCCGATCACTGAAACCTCACAGACGCTTCAACAGGTTAAAGTGACATCAAACAATATCCTTATTCTCCTTTTTGTGTTTTTCAGCTTCTTGTAATGCCCTCTGTGACGTCCTGAACCTTTCCTTTTCCCCCTCACTTCCCTTTGTTTGGAACAAGCAATGCCTGTTAGTTGCAGTCATGACATTGCTCTACAGACACGACACATCCCATAGTGCACCTGCATTCACCATATCCGGTCTCCCCGGACCCCGCATTCACTATATCCGGTCTCCCCGGACCCCGCATTCACTATATCCGGTCTCCCCGGACCCCGCATTCACTATATCCGGTCTCCCCGGACCCCGCATTCACTATATCCGGTCTCCCCGGACCCCGCATTCACTATATCCGGTCTCCCCGGACCCCGCATTCACTATATCCGGTCTCCCCGGACCCCGCATTCACTATATCCGGTCTCCCCGGACCCCGCATTCACTAGATCTGGTCTCCCCGGACCCTGCATTCACTATATCCGCTCTGCCCGGACCCCGCATTCACTATATCCGCTCACCCCGGACCCCGCATTCACTATATCCGCTCACCCCGGACCGCGCATTCACTATATCCGCTCTCCCCGGACCCCGCATTCACTATATCCGTTCTGCCCGGACCCCGCATTCACTATATCCGCTCACCCCGGACCCCGCATTCACTATATCCGCTCATCCCGGACCCCGCATTCACTATATCCGGTCTCCCCGGACCCCGCATTCACTATATCCGGTCTCCCCGGACCCCGCATTCACTATATCCGGTTTCCCCGGACCCCGCATTCACTATATCCGGTCTCCCCGGACCCCGCATTCACTATATCCGGTCTCCCCGGACCCCGCATTCACTATATCCGCTCTGCCCGGACCCCGCATTCACTATATCCGCTCACCCCGGACCCCGCATTCACTATATCCGCTCACCCCGGACCCCGCATTCACTATATCCGCTCACCCCGGACCCCGCATTCACTATATCCGCTCACCCCGGACCCCGCATTCACTATATCCGCTCTCCCCGGACCCTGCATTCACTATATCCGCTCTCCCCGGACCCTGCATTCACTATATCCGCTCTCCCCGGACCCCGCATTCACTATATCCGCTCTCCCCGGACCCCGCATTCACTATATCCGCTCTCCCCGGACCCCGCATTCACTATATCCGCTCTCCCCGGACCCCGCATTCACTATATCCGGTCTCCCCGGACCCCGCATTCACTATATCCGGTCTCCCCGGACCCCGCATTCACTATATCCGGTCTCCCCGGACCCCGCATTCACCATATCCGGTCTCCCCGGACCCCGCATTCACTATATCCGGTCTCCCCGGACCCCGCATTCACCATATCCGGTCTCCCCGGACCCCGCATTCACTATATCCGGTCTCCCCGGACCCCGCATTCACTATATCTGGTCTCCCCGGACCCCGCATTCACTATATCCGGTCTCCCCGGACCCCGCATTCACTATATCCGTTCTGCCCGGACCCCGCATTCACTATATCCGCTCACCCCGGACCCTGCATTCACTATATCCGCTCTCCCCGGACCCCGCATTCACTATATCCGCTCTCCCCGGACCCTGCATTCACTATATCTGGTCTTCCCGGACCCTGCATTCACTATATCTGGTCTCCCACAGTTCACAGAACATGGAAATGCAATTATTTTAGTAAATGTAAACTACTAAATACCTTTTGCCATCAGCAGTCTTGTGGCTTCTAACAGTGTCCAGCAGAGCACTGGCTAAAGCTTGTAGGAGGAGTTTTCTTTCTGCTCTAGGAGGATACAGAACCCCTGTCTCTGTCTGGACAGTGCCGATTGGCCCTGTGCTGATCACACGCACTCTCCCAAGAAAAAAAAAACCTCTCTAGCAATACACACTGAACAGAGCATGTGCTGAGTGTCTCCACATGATATGTCTTATCAGGAGATAAGACCTGGACATTTGAACAAGTCGAGGATCAGAGAAGACAGGATCAAACGGTCTTTTTACATAATGCGGAGGATTAACCCCTTAGGTTCCACAGTGAGTATAACAAGCACTCTTTACTGCATCTACAGACTGATTTACTCTTGTGGGTTTAGTAACACTTTAAATAAGTGTAGTGTCATTTTACTGTCATTCAAAAGGCTGTTTTGAATCTTTAAATCTACAGCTTTCATTGGAAGAATCCCTGGTGATCCTGCCATGAAGGTCCTTGTTCAGGCACTTCCTGTTAGGAGGTGACAACTGTCTCCAAATGATGATAGGTGTTGTCACCTCACATGTACTGCTGCTGGAGAATACAAGTGGCACTCAATACACATCTATGTAAGCAACTATTGTCACCATCATTATCACTATCGTCCCTGATGTCATCATCGTTGTCATCATCACCGTCATCATCATCATCACTGCCGTCATCATCACTGCCATCATCATCATCGTTACCACCATCATCATCGTCATCATGACTGCCATCATCATTACCGCCATCATCATCGTTACCATCATCATCACTGCCGTAATCATCGTCATCATCATCATCATCACTGCCGTCATCATCATCGTCGTTACCACCATCATCATCGTTACCATCATCATCATCACTACCGTCATCATCGTCGTTACCACCATCATCATCACTACTGTCATCATCATCGTTACCACCATCATCGGTACCATCATCACTATCGTCATCATCATGACTGTCATCATCATTACCGCCATCATCATCACCGTCATCATCGTTACCATCATCATCACTGCCGTAATCATCGTCATCATCATCATCACTACCGTCATCATCGTCATCATCCTTACCATCATCACTACCGTCATCATCGTCGACATGACTGCCGTCCTCATCATTACCGCCATCATCACCATCATCGTTACCACCATCATCATTACTACCGTCATCATCACTGCCGTCATCATCATCATTACCATCATCATCACTGCCGTCATCATCATCATTACCATCATCATCACTGTCGTCATCATCATCATTACCATCATCATCACTGCCGTCATCATCATCACTGCCATCATCATCACTGCCGTCATCATTACCATCATTACTGCCATCATTATTATTATACAGGATTTATATATTATTATTATTATTATACAGGATTTATATATTATTATTATACAGGAATTATATATTATTATTATTATTATACAGGATTTATATATTATTATTATACAGGATTTATATATTATTATTATACAGGAATTATATATTATTATTATTATACAGGATTTATATATTATTACTATTATTATACAGGATTTATATATTATTATTATTATACAGGATTTATATATTATTATTATACAGGATTTATATAGCGCCAACAGTTTGCTCAGCGCTTTACATTATAGTGGGAGACAATACAGCAACAATACAGTTCAATACAAGAGGGATAGAAGGGCCCTGATCCTGGGAGCTTACAATCTAGGAGGGAGGGGTTAATGGTACAGTAGGTAATAATTGTGGGGGATGGAGTGGTTGAAAGAGTAGAAGATTCCATTATTAGCTGAGGGCAGGATAGGCTTCCCTGAAGAGATAGGTTTTCAGTGATCACCTAAAAGTGAGCAGAGTAGGCGATAGTCTGATAAATTGGGGTAGGGAGTTCCAGAGGATGGGGAAGCCCTGGAGAAGTCCTGGAGACAAGCATGGGAGGAGGAGGCAAGGGAGCTAGAGAGCAGGAGGTCTTGCGAGGAGCGGAGAGTACGGTTTGGGTGATATTTAGACAAGATTGGTTATGTAATTTTTGGGCAGAGTTATGAACGGCTTTATACGTCAGTGTTAGTGTTTTGAATTTTATTCGTTGGGCAACTGGGAGTCAGTGGAGGGATTGGCAGAGAGGGGTGGAGGCCAGTGGAGGGATTGGCAGAGAGGGGTGGAGGCCAGTGGAGGGATTGGCAGAGAGGGGTGGAGGCCAGTGGAGGGATTGGCAGAGAGGGGTGGAGGCCAGTGGAGGGATTGGCAGAGAGGGGTGGAGGCCAGTGGAGGGATTGGCAGAGAGGGATGGAGGCCAGTGGAGGGATTGGCAGAGAGGGATGGAGGCCAGTGGAGGGATTGGCAGAGAGGGGTGGAAGCCAGTGGAGGGATTGGCAGAGAGGGGTGGAAGCCAGTGGAGGGATTGGCAGAGAGGGGTGGAGGCCAGTGGAGGGATTGGCAGAGAGGGAAGGAGGCCAGTGGAAGGATTGGCAGAGAGGGGTGGAGGCCAGTGGAGGGATTGGCAGAGAGGGGTGGAGGCCAGTGGAGGGATTGGCAGAGAGGGGTGGAGGCCAGTGGAGGGATTGGCAGAGAGGGGTGGAGGCCAGTGGAGGGATTGGCAGAGAGGGGTGGAGGCCAGTGGAGGGATTGGCAGAGAGGGGTGGAGGCCAGTGGAGGGATTGGCAGAGAGGGGTGGAGGCCAGTGGAGGGATTGGCAGAGAGGGGTGGAGGCCAGTGGAGGGATTGGCAGAGAGGGGTGGAGGCCAGTGGAGGGATTGGCAGAGAGGGGTGGAGGCCAGTGGAGGGATTGGCAGAGAGGAGTGGAGGCCAGTGGAGGGATTGGCAGAGAGGGGTGGAGGCCAGTGGAGGGATTGGCAGAGAGGGATGGAGGCCAGTGGAGGGATTGGCAGAGAGGGGTGGCAGGTACAGAACAGTTAGTAAGGTGGATGAGTCTGGAAGCAGCATACATGATAGACTGATAGGGTATTCACACCTATGCGATCCGATTCTTCATCATTACCATCATCTTCATCACTGCCGTCATCATCATCACTCCCATCATCATTACCATCACCATCATCTTCATCATCACTGCTGTCACAATTGTTGTTGCCCCCCCCCCCGGGTATACAGTATACATGTCAGAGGAGGACAGGACTCTCTCCCCCCCCGGGGTATACAGTATACATGTCAGAGGAGGACGGGACGCTCCCCCCCCCCCCCGGGGTATACAGTATACATGTCAGAGGAGGACGGGACTCTCCCCCCCCCCCGGGGTATACAGTATACATGACAGAGGAGGACGGGACTCTCCCCCCCCCGGGTATACAGTATACATGACAGAGGAGGACGGGACTCTCCCCCCCCCCGGGTATACAGTATACATGACAGAGGAGGACGGGACTCTCCCCCCCCCCCGGGTATACAGTATACATGACAGAGGAGGACGGGACACTCCCCCCCCCCCCCCCGGGGTATACAGTATACATGTCAGAGGAGGACGGGACGCCCTCCCCCCCCCCGGGGTATACAGTATACATGTCAGAGGAGGACGGGACTCCCCCCCCCCCCGGGGTATACAGTATACATGTCAGAGGAGGTCCATGGGGCTCCCTGATCACCTCACCTGTGATTGTATACAGATCTGTCAGACCTGATCTGAGGACGATCTCCGAGGAATGACACGGGAGACGACGGTCCTAATGTTCCATTTATCTGCACAAAGCAATCCATCTATATATATATACACAGCCAGATCACCCGGACACCAGAGAGGAGGAACCAATGCAACAACTTCAACACACACACATCAATCTCACACCGAGAGAAAACTTCTGCAACGTAATGAAAATTATAAATCTCACCAAGCAATCTGAGATCTCTACAATCATCCAAGGTAACAATCCACTCACAGACCAATCTGAGATCTGTACAATCATCCAAGGTAACAATCCACTCACAGACCAATCTGAAATCTGTACAATCATCCAAGGTAACAATCCACTCACAGACCAATCTGAAATCTGTACAATCATCCAAGCTAACAATCCACTCACAGACCAATCTGAAATCTGTACAATCATCCAAGCTAACAATCCACTCACAGACCAATCTGAGATCGGTCCAATCTATTTATAGAACAATCCCGGATCTGTACAATCTACTCATAGAATAACCTGAGATCTATACAATAATATAACAATCCTGCATCTGTGCAATGTACTCAAGGAGCGATCCGAGATCGGTGCAATGTACTCAAGGAGCGATCCGAGATCTGTGCAATGTACTCAAGGAGCGATCCGAGATCTGTGCAATGTACTCACGGAGCGATCCGAGATCTGTGCAATGTACTCAAGGAGCGATCCAAGATCTGTGCAATGTACTCAAGGAGCGATCCGAGATCTGTGCAATGTACTCACGGAGCGATCCGAGATCTGTGCAATGTACTCAAGGAGCGATCCGAGATCTGTGCAATCTACTCAGGGAGCGATCCGAGATCTGTGCAATCTACTCAGGGAGCGATCCGAGATCTGTGCAATGTACTCAGGGAGCGATCCGAGATCTGTGCAATGTACTCAGGGAGCGATCCGAGATCTGTGCAATGTACTCACGGAGCGATCCGAGATCTGTGCAATGTACTCACGGAGCGATCCGAGATCTGTGCAATGTACTCACGGAGCGATCCGAGATCTGTGCAATGTACTCATGGATCCGAGATCTGTGCATTGTACTCACGGAGCGATCTGAGATTGGTGCAATGTACTCATGGATCCGAGATCTGTGCAATGTACTCATGGATCCGAGATCTGTGCAATGTACTCATGGACCGATCCAAGATCTATGCAATCTACTCATGGATCCGAGATCTGTGCAATCTACTTGTAGAAACTATGCCTGATCTGTACAATCATCTAATGTAATAATCTACTCATAGAACAATCCACAATCGATACAATAAGTAACAATCCCGGATCTGTGCAATCTACTCATGGACCGATCCGAGATCTGTGCAATTCACTTATAGACAACCCTGAGATCTGTCCAATCTACTCACAGACCAATCCCAGATCTGTCCAATCTACTCATGGACCAATCCCAGATCTGTCCAATCATCTAATGCAACAATCTAGAAATCCAGCAATGTAGGAATCTACTCATTGAACGAGCCGAGATCTGTACGATGGGATCGGACACTCCTCATACCCCCCAGAAAGTTTCTGTGTCGGCCCCCCATGTATCTCCCCCCCCCCATGCCGGTCCCCGCACTCACCTGCTGATGGCTCTCCTCGGTGCTCCCCGGTCAGGTGATGTCACATCCCGGTGATGTCCCCCCGTGCAGGGAAGTTGTAAGAAGTGCCGGGTGGGGGCGCTATGCCATGCCCTGGGGGGGGGGGGGGGGGACCCTCTGCGGAGCTGCGCTCACTGCCCCGATCCTGCCGGCTATACAGCTGGGCTGCGCTGATCAGCGGCCGGGGGCGCGCTTGGCTCACCGAGAGCGCGCGTCAAGCGCAGCTCCGAGCCAGGCTGTCCTCTGCGCTGCCCTACAGCGCCCCCTGTGTGGTCTGAGAGCGCAACTGCCAGTGCCAGGTCCGCTGCTGGCAACCGTCTGCCCTCTGCACCCCATCCCCCGATCCTCCGCCACCCCTCTTCCTCCATTTACTACCCCAAATTCAGATTATTGCTTCTCCCCACTTCTCTGCAATCTTCTGTTCTCCACCCTAAATGCTAGTCCCCATCCCCCACTCCTCTGCTACCCCCCCATCCTGCACCCTAAACTCAAATTATCCCCCCCATTTCCCACCCCAAACCCTCCATTCTCCACCCTAAACTTAGACTATTCTCCATTCTGCACTACTCTGCCCCCCACCATATTTAGCTCTAAACCCAGACTATTCCCCATCCCCCATTTCTCTACCCACCCCGGCCTCAGCTTCACCCCTTCAGACCATTCTGCACCCTAAACTCAGGCTGTTCCCCATCCCACCCTCTTCTCTGTCACAACATCCCCCCCCCCACACCATTCTCTATCCCAAACTTATCCATTGACTATTCCCATCCCCCACTTCTCTGCCATCCTCCAATCTCCACCCTAGATACAGACTAAGTGATTCTGTCACCAGAAAATAAAGTTTGACTATTGATCAGTACGGGGTGGGGGTGGGGGTGACTTCCATCATTGCTCCAGCTGTAGATTTCTTTGGTATCCAACACTCACCATGGTTCCACCTGCTGCACAAGTGCTGAGTCCCCAGAGAGCTTTAGTAAGGCCAGTGGCCAGTATTGTCCAGCGGGTGGAATCTCGGGGCAGTGGGGGGTGCAGGTATCCAGCTTCACCTTTTTTTTGCATAATATGTTTATTGAAAAATGTGTACAGAGGCAAAAACAGTCACACAACACAACAAGACACCACAAGGGGCCATTACAATATGCTGGAACCTTCAAAATGGTCAGTTGATCCGTCACAGGCCATGCAAGGCCTACTGTTTTTGGAGGGTCCAAATCAGAACTTGTGTATTGTAAAAGAAAAAAAAAAACAAAAAAACAGAAGAGAACAACAAAAGAAAAACGTAATGCACCACAAGGAAATAAAATGATCAGTCAAAAATTTCAACTATATAAAAGACAGAAACTATTTCTGAGAAAGAGAGAAAGAAAGAAAGAGAAAGAAAGAAAAAGAGAGGGAGTGAGGAAGGAAGGGAGAAGAAAGAAAGAGAAAGAAAAAAGAAAGAAAGAAAGAAAAAGAGAGGGAGTGAGGAAGGAAGGGAGAAGAAAGAAAGAAAGAGAAAGAAAGAAAGAAAGAAAGTACAAAACAGAAGAGAACAACAAAAGAAAAACGTAATGCACCACAAGGAAATAAAATAATCAGTCACAAATTTCAACTATATAAAAGGCAGAAACTATTTCTGAGAAAGAAAGAGAGGAAGGGAAGAGAAGAAAGAAAGAAAGAAAGAAAGAAAGAGAAAGAAAGAAAGAAAGAAAGAAAGAAAGAAAGAAAGAAAGAAAGAAAGAAAGAAAGAAAGAAAGAAAGAAAAAGAAAGAAATAAAGCAAGAAAGAGAAAAAGAGAGGGAGTGAGGAAGGAAGGGAGAAGAAAGAAAGAGAAAGAAAGAAAGAAAGAAAGAAAGAAAGAAAGAAAGTACAAAACAGAAGAGAACAACAAAAGAAAAACGTAATGCACCACAAGGAAATAAAATAATCAGTCACAAATTTCAACTATATAAAATACAGAAACTATTTCTGAGAAAGAAAGACAGAAAGAAAGAAAGAAAGAAAGAAAGAAAGAAGGAGAGGAAGGGAAAGGAAGGGAAGAGAAAAAGAAAGGAAGGAAAGAAAGAAAGAAAGAAAGAAAGAAAGAAAGAAAGAAAGAAAGAAAAAGAAAGAAAGAAAAATAAAGAAGGAAAACAGAGTATACTGTAAAAAAAAAGCTAATATGTAATTTGATTAGATAGATAGATAGATAGATAGATAGATAGATAGATAAATAGATGGATAGATGGATGGATGGATGGATGGATGGATGGATGGATGGATAGATAGATAGATAGATAGATAGATAGATAGATAGATAGATAGATAGATAGATAGATAGATAACCATCGTTGCCCTGAGGACCGGTGAGGTAAGTTTGTTCTCTCTGGATGGTGATATCTCAGCGTTCCATCATAGAACGCAGGAGACGTAACATGTAGGACATCGTGACGCTGAGTATATAATACACCATCTATTAGTCTGGATTGCCTATACAGTCTGAATATGTCAATCGGCAAATTACAGTTATTATATCCGTCCACAAAGAGCGAGCATGGCACTCCTCAGTCAAACTGCTGCTTCAGTGTGTGAGGATTCGAGTGTTAGTGTGTGTCAGTCTGTTTAATAAAGTGATACTAAACACAAACACACATTTACATTGTCCCTTGTTTTTCTGTATGTGGATGATGGCAATGTAATTATCTACAGGGAAACAGTGGCAGGAGGAGCTT
The DNA here is from genome assembly GCF_062004578.1 of Staurois parvus. Classification (NCBI taxonomy): domain Eukaryota; kingdom Metazoa; phylum Chordata; class Amphibia; order Anura; family Ranidae; genus Staurois; species Staurois parvus. The sequence continues at coordinate 54,882 of NW_028318979.1, forward strand.
CTACTCCTCTGCTGCTGGTCACATGTTCCAAAAAAAAAAAGAAAAAACAGCGTTAGGAATACAGCATAAAAATAAATAACTAATATCAATAAACTGTTTTAAATTATCATGCAAAACAATAAAGGGGGAAAAACAGCAAGGAGAAGAAGTGCAGATGGACTACAGAGGCACAGAAACCATAAACACATATTAGTAAATGCACTTGTACTTTATTTTGACAATAAGTCACGACAAAAACATCTTTTCAGTTTAAAAGGTCATTGTACAATGTCCCCACAGACAATGTCCTACAGCCCACCATATTGTATGGAACAAAACCAGTGATAAGACATACTATAACCACCAGGAAGGTCCTATAGGGGGGGGTGAGAGACATTAAGCCGCTAGAAGAATGGCCCAACATGTTTCCCAACAACAATCGCTTCTTCAGGGGCCAAGTAGTAAAATATATAACATTAATGTGCACCATGCAGCGGTAGACCTCCCAATCCTAGAGGGCAGACCTCCTCAGATGCTCCCACAAGGCGAAGGGCCATCCAGGGGCCAGATATGGGGGCACAATAATGGCCAACACTCAAGAGTCCCACAGGTCTTGAAGAGATGTTATTGTAACAAAGATCAGGATTTCTTGCGGGCAGAAAAAGGCCTTGTTCCCAAGCCTAAGCAGAAGATGTAAAGAGGGAGAGGGGGTTTACCCCCTAATATCCAAAAAACAGAAAAAAACGGAGAGATATCACAATGGGACAGATTTGAAAAGGTAGAGGTGCTCCCAAATTGCAAAGGAGACGAGTCCCAATCACAATGGTGTAGCTGAAAAGTGTACCTGGGCTTGCCTATCAAAATAAAAAAAAGTACAAAAAAGTACTAGAGAGTAGACCCGGCCTTCTACTGGAGAGTAGGTCAATGCTGAAAAATGTTGGCGCTTGATCAATCAACGCAGACCATCCAGCGGGGAAGAGACCACAACCGCAACAAAAAGGAATGGCCTCCACGAAGTGCATACACCCAATAACCTACAGGGCTACACAGCCCTGGAAAGAATGGCAAATCTATACATTTGAAATCAAATCTTTATTATTTTTTGGCAATAACATGGTGTGGCCAGATTTCTGCCAGTCACAGGCTATGTCACGCCCCTCCAGCTTGAGTCTTGGAATCACAGGGAGGTGAAGCTTCTATCAATCAAGATGTATTATCCCGCCCCTATTGAGTTTAGCTGGTAAGTGGGCATAAAGGAAGAGGGTGGGAGTGGTCGGTCATCTACCACTGTGTATACGCCCATGTGTGACTCTATAACCACATTGGCTACTCAGATGTTATCAAGAAGAAAATGTTTCACATAGAAACTCACAAAACTGAGCATGTGCAGAGCTGCCTACACTGCTCTGCAAAATCCCCAACTGCAGCGGGGCCATGAACACGGGGGAGCCAGAGAAAAGCAGGATCAACCAGGTATTTTGCAGAATACTAAAACGAATCCCATAGCGGCTGATTAACTATGAACAGTAATACAGTATGTATTGATAGTTTTCAATGATGTGGGTTTAGTGACGCTTTAATGTATTTTGAGGAATAATAGACCCCTTTTGTTATGTTGTTACAATGTATCTAAAACCACAACTTTTTTTTTGTTATCGATAGAATAGGGAGGGGTTAGAACAGCCTATCAAGTTGTTGTAATCTCTGTCCCATTGGGAAGGTTACCCTCTATTTCCTGTCCCATTAATTCAACAGGAAGTGAGAGGAAATCTCTCCAAAGTAAGGGAAAGATCTCTCCTCTATTCCTGTTCTGTCTGGCCGCAGCCAGGCGCGGACTGGCAACTCATGGGGCCCCCGGGCAATAGGGGATCATGGGGCCCCTGTGTCCTCGCCCACACTCAAACCGCACCCAAAAAAGCCCATGAAAGGTACTAGGGGTATCTCATGGGGTCCCCTACCGGCCCCTGGGCCCTCGGGCAATGCCCAAGTACCGGAATGGTCAGTCCGCCCCTGGCCACAGCCCATCTAACCAGGTCCTCCCCGTTCTGTCACTTCTCAGCCTATTGTTGCAGGACCGGTCAAATCAGATCAGCTCCCTCCTGTTACCCAGCCTCTTTCAACTCAGAACTGCTCTCAGCTCCTTGCCTGTGTAACACTTTGTATACATAATTGCTGAGGCTCTGGTGAGCCTTCCTGCTATCCAGCCTGCTTCCCTCTATAGATTCCTATGTACTGACCTGGTTTGTTTCCTGGGTAGGTAAATCCACTGTCTGCCTGCCATAGATGGATGGAATCTCAGCCAGTTGAGCAGGGGACTGGCTCGGATACGATCCATCTATGGGCAAGCAGATTGTACCCAAGTCAATCCATCAACAAACTTGGATACAACCAGCATGTCAGAATGTTTGCATGCTATTATTGCCAGCGGCGCTAGCTGCTAGCAATTATCATTGTGTTCACCACAGGAGGAATTCCGCCATCAACACTGACTGTGTTGATGGGGGAATTGACCAATTTACTTTCCTGCAACCTATGGCCTGCATTAACCTCTGGTTTGTTCCTTGTTATCCAAGTCTGCAGCCTGCCTTGACCTCTGGCTTTGTTCCTGCTTATCTGAGATGACTACCTGCCCTGACCCTTGGCTTTATATCTGGTTATCTGAGTCTGCAGCCTGCCTTGACATCTGGCTTTGTTCCTGCTTATCTGAGTCCACTACCTGCCCTGACCCTTGGCTTTATATCTGGTTATCTGAGTCTGCAGCCTGCCTTGACCTCTGGCTTTGTTCCTGATTATCTGAGTCCACTACCTGCCCTGACCCTTGGCTTCATATCTGGTTATCTGAGTCTGCAGCCTTCTTTCATATCTGCCTTTGTTCCTGATTATCTAAGTCCACTACCTGCTCTGACCATTGACTTCATTTCTGGTTATCTGAGTCTGCAGCCTGCCTTGACATCTGGCTTTGTTCCTGATTATCTGAGTCCACTACCTGCCCTGACCCTTGGCTTCATTTCTGCTTATCTGATTCTGCAGCGTGCCTTGACCTCTGGCTTTGCTCTTAGTTATCTAAGTCTGCAGCCTGCCCTAGCCCCTGCCTTTGTTCCTGGTTATCCCAGACGGTAGTCTGCCCTGACCACTGACCTGTGTCCTGTCTACCATGTCCACAGACTGCTCCAATCTAAGGACTGTTCCCGCAGTACACCTACCCTGACCAGACCTACATCCTGTCTGTAATATTGAGTAGGGTGAACCAAGGGGTCATGACCCGGGGTCAGCAATCAGCAAAGCCCAACACTCCTGTTAGGGGAGTCCCTGGTGAATACCGCCAGGATTTGAGATTCTGTGCCCTAGAGGATCTCCTATCACCTGCTCTCACATCTGCCTTTGTTCCTGATTATCTAAGTCCACTACCTGCCCTGACCATTGACTTCATTTCTGGTTATCTGATTCTGCAACCTATCTTGACCTCTGGCTTTGTTCCTGGTTATCCAAGTCCACTACCTTCCCTGACCTTTGGCTTCATTTTCTAGTTATCTGAGTCTGCAGCCTGCCTTGACATCTGGCTTTGTTCCTGATTATCTGAGTCCACTACCTGCCCTGACTCATGGCTTCATTTCTGGTTATCTGAGTCTACAGCCTGCCTTGACCTCTGGCTTTGCTCTTAGTTATCTAAGTCTGCAGCCTGCCCTAGCCCCTGCCTTTGTTCCTGGTTATCCCAGATGGCAGCCTGCCCTGACCTCTGACCTGTGTCCTGTCTACCATGTCCACAGACTGCTCCAATCTAAGGACTGTTCCCGCAGTACACCTACCCTGACCAGACCTACATCCTTTCTGTAATGTTGAGTAGGGTGAACCAAGGGGTCATGACCCGGGGTCAGCAATCAGCAAAGTCCAACACTCATGTTAGGGGAGTCCCTGGTGAATACAGCCAGGATTTGAGATTCTGTGCCCTGGAGGATCTCACATCACCTGCTGTCACGTAGGACCATCCTCATACTTGGCGAGTCCTTGGAAATGACATATTGTGATTTTGACTCCACAGTTTCAGCTCCTGGCTCTATGCATCACATGGGGGGGGGGGGAGTTGAACCCTACCAGATGTCTACTGTTGGTTTACACTTTTCAGGTGTGCCCACTACCATTCCTAGGCTTGTAACTGGAAGGCCCACCTTGGCTCAGCCGCCATCCTGACATCTCTTAGTGTCCAGTATTGTGAATTAAATAATTCATTCGTTTAAGCTGAATTGTTTTGGTGAGGCTGCTCACACATACCAAAGCACCCCAAACAAATGGGGGTCCTGGGGGAAATATGTAAGACGCAGTAAGGGCCCTATACCAATATCAATGGATTCCGGAATTTTTTTTTTTTATTTGAATAATTAGAAGAATAAGAAAGTCAACACAATTCAGGGGTCCAAACACTCCCCCTTCAACAGGGATACAACACAAATAAAAGAATGTAAATATCTATGAAAGCTAAAAAACCAATCTAGTACTAGCTTCATACTATAGAATCCAATTCACACTTTGATTTTCCTGAACGTGCGACAAAAAACACACAGGAAACGCATCACGCTTGCGGGGGCCATTCATTGTTAATGGCACCCCAAATATGGGTGAATCACATTTTCCCATTCACTTGAATGGGCTGCCCTACGTGCGACAAACATGCCGAAGAAGCTCCCGCACCTTTTGAGGCATGAAGCATATCGCTTTTTTTAAGGTACTACAAATGCGCCAAAAAGCTCATTGAAAAACCATGTGATGCACCACACCTAAAAAGGTGCGGGAGCTTCTTTGGCATGTTTGTCACACATCGGGCAAACCATTCAAGTGAATAGGCTGCCCTATGCGTGACACACAGGAAAATGTGCAACAAAACACGAGCAGAAGTGTGCATTCCATGAAATATGAATGGAGCCATAAAGAATCCATAATTTAGAAATAGAAGAAGAAGAGAGACTATTGTTTAGAAAACACAATGAATGTTGTAACGGCACACAGAGAACTATAGTCAGCATATTGTTACAACACATAACAGGTGTAATGATAATAAGTATCCAGTGTTGATTATAAAAACAGTCAAATGGAACATCAATAATCATGTTTCAATGTTGATATAAAATAATGACAAAAAAAGGAAAGAAAATGCTCACGCTGCTATCCAATAGTATAAAAAAAAGAGAAACGGAACACAAATAATCAGTAAAGTCGCAGTTTGTAGAAACCCCAATAAAAAAGGAAATCCCCATTGGGGAGATCCACCCTCTCTATATCAGCAGAGATAGAAAGTGATCCAAAATTTTATGGTTGTCACTGGAACATGAATAGAGGGGAAATCATCAAATGGGGACCATCTCCCACATGGAAAACATAATATTTGAAATATATTTTAAAAATAGTCTTCCCAAATATATTGACATCTATTTGAAATGCTACAATTTTGGCCATATTCAATATATTATATATATATATATATATATATATATATATATATATATATATATTATTATTATTATTATTATTGTTATTATTATAATACAGTATTTATATAGCGCCAAAGGGTATGCTCAGCGCTGTACAGTAGCAGGGGGGACAGAACATGAGACAAGACAGTAACAATACAATACACGAGGGGTTCAAGGGCCCTGCTCTTTCGAGCTTACAATCTAGGAGATATATATATATACAGTATATATATATATATACTGTATGTTGATATGTGTATATATGTAAAAATATATGTTAAAATTACTTTTTTATATGTTAAAAAAAAAAAATATTTTTTAAAATATATTCTTCATATTTTTTTTATCATAAAAAACATTTTAACATATATTTTTACATATATTTGTAAATGCACCCCAAAGATGCAGATTTGTATTTTTTAAAGACATACAGTATATTTGAAATGCATTTTTAAAAATATTTTTCATATATTTTGTAATAAAATATTTTTAAAAATACATTTCAAATATACTGTATGTCTTTAAAAATACAAATCTGCATTTTTGGAATGCATTTACAAATATATGTAAAAATATATGTTAAAATTACTTTTTTATATGTTACAAAAAAATCTGAAGGATATATTTAAAAAATATTTTTTTTTTAACATAAAAAAGTCATTATAACATATATTTTTACATATATTTGTAAATGCACTCCAAAAATGCAGATTTGTATTTTTAAAGACATACACTTTATACTTTGTGCTGTTCTACTAATGTTTAGCTGGCAGCTAACAAAATAGACAGAAGCAGCGCTGTGTTTCATTCCAAAACTGAATGTACTTTTGTGAATACTTCTGTGAAACTGCAACAGAATCACATAAACTGAAGTTACAATATGCTTGTAGACATGTCTCTCACAAATGCATGCAATAAATACGTTTCTTACAAACACCTACCTACAAATTACACTGAATACATTGAAGTGCAATCTAGCTATGTATGTGATTTTAACAAACACAATGAAAGAACTTCCAGGCATAAGTGTATCAAAGGAACAATGGAGAAGACCTTCACTAGTGTTCTTCTAGAAGCCAAAAAGGCTGCAGTGGTTTATGGAAAATCTTTATTCATAACAAACACTAGACACTTTCTGTTCATTTTTGATAAGGGTGCAATTGCAGTGAATGCCCAATAGATGACTCCCTACTCAACACAATGATGATATGCAGAACATTCCTTAACCACTTCCCTACCACCCTATAGTAGAACATCTGCTACAGGGTGGCAGGGCTGTGTAAAATCACATATATATATACAGTACGTGATTTTGAATCTCCGGGCAGGGGGAGCGCGTGCCGCTTACCCGTGCTGCCATTGATGGTTACAGCTATCGATCACCGGGTCCCGGCCGGAGATTCCCTGCCAGTACCTGGCGATCGCCAAGGAATACTGACAGAGGAGAGGTCTGTATGTGTAGCCCCAGCAGTGCTACCTGTCAGTGCCCATCAGTGCACATCAATGCCACATATCAGTGCCCATCAGGGCACATCAATGCCACATATTAGTGCCTACCAATCAGGGGTGGACTGACAACTCATGGGGCGCCCGGGCAATAGGGGATCATGGGGCCCCTGTGTCCTTGCCCAAACTCAAAAAAGCCTATGAAAAAGGTATCAGGGGCATCTCATGGAGCCCCCTACTGACCCCGGGCCCTCAATAGGGGATCATGGGGCCCCTGTGTCCTTGCCCAAACTCAAAAAAGCCTATGAAAAAGGTACCAGGGGCATCTCATGGGGCCCCCTACCGACCCCGGGCCCTCGGGCAGTGCCCGAGTTTCCAAATGGTCAGTCCGCACCTGCTACAAATGCCACATTTCAATGCCCACCTGAGCTGCCTTTCAGTGCCACCTATCAGTGCCAGTCATTGCCACCTATCAGTGCTGCCAATCAGTGCCACCTATCAGTGCTGCCAATCAGTGCCAGTCAGTGTCACCTATCAGTGCCCGTCAGTGCTGCCTATCAGTGCCGCCTAACAGTGCCAGTCAGTGCTGCCTATCAGTGCCATATATGAGTGCTGCCTTTCAGTGCCCATCAGTGATGCCTGTCAATGCCCATCAGTGCTACCTATCAGTGCCTCCTCATCAGTGCCCATCAGTACCACCTATCAGTGCCCATCAGTGCAGCCTACCAGTGCCCATCAGTGCAGCCTCATTAGCGCACATCAGTGAAGGAGTAAAATCACTTATTTACAAAATTGTATAACAAAAACTAAGAAAAAACTTTTTTTTTTCTCAAAATTTTCAGTTGTTTTTGGTTTGCTTAGCAAAAAATAAAAAACCCCAGAGGTGAATAAATACCACCAAAAGAAAGCTCTATCTGTCTCAAAAAAATGATAAAAGTTTCATATGAGTACAGTGTTGCATGACCGCACAATAGTCATTCAAAGTGTGACAGCGCTGAAAGCTGCAAATTGGCCTGTGCAGGAAGGGGGTATAAGTGCCCGGTAGGGAAATGGTTAAATAAATCCTGACTCTTTTCCATAGACATCCATTTAATTTCTATTTAGCTGCCTCTGACAAATCCATCCACAGCCAATTATATGACGTTTCTGGGGGTTAACGCTGCTGCGATCACCCCACTTCCAGCTGACAATCCTCTCTGGACGGCGCGAGCGAGAGACGCCTCTGGCAAGACGCGGAATATCGCTCCCAGCTGGATTGTCGGAGCTCTAAGCCGAAGCCTCAACCCCTACCCATTGTCTCCGATGGGATTCATCTCCCACCATAGCAACCCTCCCTCCTCCCTCCTCCATGCACCATCTGCAGGGAGAGGAGCTCGCAGCAAGCCGCTCTGACAGCTCCTGGAGCATCGCAATGAACGCGCTCTATGACATCACAACGGACCGTCTTCCAGGCCTGGCGCTGTGATCTACGGCTGTCATCACCCGTCTGCAAATGAGCGCTCCAGGGACAGACCCCCTCCGGGGACCACACGTTGGTTCTTCTGGTGGTTGCTGGAAGGGATTCTGGGAACAAAGGAAAAAAAAAATAATGAGGCGTATGAGAAAAGGTGGTGGTGGTGCTAAAAACGGGGGTCCGCGACCACGGCCGCTTGCTCACACCGCTAATTAGTGGCCTGCCTGAGTTTCTGGGTGGATCCGGCCGGCTCTGTGCTGGAGTTCTATCAACGGGAATGTGTAAAGGTATCTGGAATTAAAGGCCAACTCCAGGACAAAACTTACATTGTTTTAAAGGGTTGGAGCCTCTGTCGGGTTTATATTGTCAACTGTGTGCCTTTTGGGGAGAAATGTTACCAGAGGCGTCCCTAGGGTCGGTGTCACCCGGTTTGGTAACACTTGGTGACACCCCCTCTGACGATCTCCGCAGAATGGATCGGATCTGCGGATTGGGGATGATAATGGATCGGACTCCGATCCATTAAGTTCAATCCGCAGATCCGATCCATCCTGTGGAGATCGTCGGCATGCAACCTATACGGGGTGACACCAGACCCGCTCCACGAAAAGGTAAGCTGTAAAGCAAGCCAACGATCCCCGCAGGATGGATCAGATCTGCAGATTGAGCATACTGGATCGGACTCCGATCCATTAAGCTCCCCAATCCGCAGATCCGATCCATCCTGCGGGGATCGTCGGCATGCAACCTATACGGAGTGACCCCGGACCCGCACCACGAAAAGGTAAGCTGTAAAGCAAGCCGACGATCCCCGCAAAATGGATCCGATCTGTGGATTGGGGAGCATAATGGATCGGAGTACAATTGATTGGATGGATTAGGTAGGTCCTCATATCAGGAAGTTTTGGTAAATCTAAAGTTGATTGTACAAAGATTGTAATGTGAGGCCACCTTGCACTAGTTGATGTTAGATCTAACAGAGATTGTACAATCAGATTGTATAGTGCAGTGGTCTCCAAACTGCGGCCCGGGGGCCAGATGTAACCCTTTGCTTGCTTTTTTCCAGCCCTCGAGGCACTATTTCATCCACTGATACCAACAATGAGGCATAATTCCCCCCACTGACACCAACTATGGGGCACAATTCCTTCCAATGACACCAACTATGGGGCATAAGTCCTCCCAATGACACCAACTATGGGGAATAAGTCCTCCCAATGACACCAACTATGGGGCATAAGTCCTCCCAATGACACCAATGATGGGGCACAATTCCTTCAATTGACACCAATGATGGGGCACAATTCCTTCCAATGACACCAATGATGGGGCACTATTCTTTCCACTGACACCAATGATAGGGCACAATTCCTTTCAATGACACCAACTATGGGGCACAATTCCTTCCAATGATACCAACTATGGGGCATAAGTCCTCCCAATGACACCAACTATGGGGCACAATTCCTTCCAATGACACCAATATTAGGGCACAATTCCTTCCAATAACACCAACTATGGGGCACTATTCCTTCCAATGACACCAATGATGGGGCACTATTCTTTCCATTGACACCAATAATAGGGCACAATTCCTTCCAATAACACCAACTATGGGGCACTATTCCTTCCAATGACACCAACTATTGGACCCAATTTTTTCCAATGACACCAACTATGGGGCACAATTTCTTCCAATTACACCAATGATGGGGCACTATTCTTTCCACTGACACCAATGATAGGGCACAATTCCTTCCAATAACACCAATGATGGTGTACAATTCCTTCCAATAACACCAATGATGGGGTACAATTCCTTCCAATGACACCAACTAAGTGGCACAATTCCTTCCAATGACACCGATGATGCGGTACAATTCCTTCCAATGACACCAACTATGGGGCACAATTACTCTCAAAAACACCAACGACAGGGCACAGTTCCTCCCACTGACGCAAACAATGGGTCACAATTCTCCCCACTGACACCAAAAATGGGTCTTTATCCCTCTTGCTGACACCAAAGATGTGGCATTGTCTATTCTCACTGACGTCAGGACGTTTTCTACTCACAAAGACCACAGTTCGCCTCCCCGAAAGTCTGAAGGACAGTAAAGTGGCCCTTTGTTTAGAATGTTTGGGGACCCCTGGTACAGTGTACGGTCAGCCTTACAATTCCATTCAAATCACAATATTTCTTATAATGTATTTAATTTGCACAAAGAACAAAATTCCCGGAACATTCTTCACTGATGAACCCTTCACTGCGTTCACCGGAGGACCACATTCGCCCGCCCACCTTTGTTCTATTCCAGCTCCTATCTCCCCGGACGCGACGGTTTAATGGCGTTCGGCGACAATTGATCCAGGTGTCGAGGACAAGCACGCTAATGTCTAACATTCATTTTGCCCGGCGGTGGATGTGTACGGAGCCCTCGCAGTGCCCCTACGAGTCATTTGTCCACCATTGGCTGATTGGTGACCACGGCTGAACCTAATTAGTCCTGTCAATCTGTCGCGGCGTTCGGCTTCCCGGTGGCTCGCAGACGGGATCTCAGGCAGATTACGCCATTTACTTCGTGAGTCAGCTCACTAATAGGTTCATTATTACTTCAGCCTTGTGGGGGGAGGTGTCGGCTGTTTTCGCCCGTTCCCGCCGCTGCGTCGCTAATGATGGAGAGAACGTTTGATAAAAGTTTAGGGAAGGTGAAAGGTCCCCTTCAATCAGCAGAATTCGGCTTCCGATATAAACAGAGAACACAGCGACTTTTTTTTGTTTTTTGCATATCGCCATTGTTTGAGCATCTAGTGAAGTTTCCGCTTATCGCGCCTCAATTGCACGCGGTCATGGCGTCCTGCAGCCAGGGGCGGACTGACAACTCATGGGGCCCCCGGGCAATAGGGGATCATGGGGCCCCTGTGTCTTTGCCCAAACTCAAAAAAGCCTATGAAAAAGGTACCAGGGGCATCTCATGGGGCCCCCTACTGACCCCGGGCCCTCAGGCAGTGCCCGAGTTTCCAAATAGTCAGTCCACCCCTGGCTGCAGCTGTGGCCGGGGATGAGAGGATGGAAGGTGCACATGAAAACTTTTTGGTTTTAATCAGCAAAAGACATTCCAGGGACATGACATGAAAGGTGTGCAAAGTCTTCCCGATGCTTTTCTGGAACCCCGTGTCATCCACATGCCGTAAATAAATGGCGCTGACTTCCAGCGCTAGGTTCACACTCATGTGGTGCGGTATATTGCATGTGATATACACAGGAACCGCACCGCATTCCTCTGCAAATCACATGCAAATTGTGTGCGGTGCGATTTGAGCCATACATTATATATGGCTCCAATCGCACCGCATCCGCACCAAAAAAAGGCGCAGGACCCTTTTTTGGGTCCACACTAGAATCGGATTGCATGGGTATTCACACCTATGCGTTCCAGTTCCGCACATCGCACCGATTCCGATTCCGCACATCGCACCGTGTTTTGCGGACCGATTTCGGGGTGTTGTTAACTTAACATATACACCCGCAGCGGTTCGCATGAACGGGGTGCGATTCTGATGCAGTGCTGCGTTTGCACAGAAAAATGCTGCAAATTCTGGATCACATCAGTGTGAACCAGGGCTTAGGGTAGATTTAGACATGCCATCTCCCTTTCCTCTGAGCCCGGGTTCACACTGATGCAGTGACCCTCCCAAATGCCCAGAATGCACTGAAAAATTGTAAAAAATTTCAGACATTTTGAGAGGAATAGAGAGAGCAGAAGCAGATAGAGCAGTATGTGTGGAGATGACCTGTCTTTTCTGGTCGTATTCACTATGGATCCCATCATGAGCATAATGCGGCGCGTTCTACCATTTTATCCTTCACGCCAAACCTGAAACTGACTGTGTACCGGGTCCATAGGAATACATGGAAAACGCTTCGCATGCATTTCTGATGATGAAAAAAGGCTCCGGACAGCATCTGGACATGGAACAGTTAAAAAACGCTTCTAAACTAAAATGCTTATAAACGCAGTTCATTTACAAGCATTTGGCGTTTGAAACGCCGATAAAATCTACTCCTGAGCGCAAGTTTGGTGCGTTAAAAAAAAACGACTGTAAGCTCAACTGCCTGTAAATGACGATGTGTACACGGACACATAGGAGAACATTAGGGAGAGTTCAGGGGCTGCTGAAAAAAAATCTCAACAGCTCCTGAACATCAGTTTATCAGCTGCAGTGTACATGAGCCCTGACACAGATTAGCCCCCTGCTGCAGCCTCTCACCTTGCTACCAAGTTACAATGTACAGTCTGATCACTGGGGGAGGGGAGACTGAGCAAATGCTTCCTCCTGCCTGCAGCAGACTGATCTCAGCCTAGGCAAAGTCACTGTACGTTGCGTCATGTCAGGAATTTATTCATGCAGTACAGTTACTGATAATGTCTCTTCAATGCCTTGATACCAGGGGCGGACTGACCATTAAAGCACTCGGGCATTGCCCGAGGGACCGGGGTCAGTAGGAGGCCCCATGAGATGCCCCTGGTACCTTTCAGAGGCTTTTTTGGGTGTGGTTTGAGTGTGGGTGAGGACATAGGGGCCCCATGATCCCCTATTGCCCGGGGGCCTCATGAGTTGTCAGTCCGCCCCTGCTTGCTACCCTTCTGAACTCATTCAATGGAGCTCCTCTGCAAGTTGCATCTTCTCAACAGAGGACTATTCCTTTAAGTACTGTATGTGAACATTGTCTGCGATCCAGAAGAAGACCTGAAGTTGGAAAATGATGACCCTGATCATTCAGTGCTGGGACAAGGTCCTATAGCACCCCAAGTAAAAAGGACAAAATGCCCCTCCCCCCATGGGCTGTGAACCCCTTCAGCGATATTGATTGCAGGTCCTGTCCTTTTTGCGCCCCCCTCCTCCTGCAGTGCCCAAGGCAGACGCCTCTTCTGCCTACCCCTCGGCCCGGCCCTGTACATTCATCCCAGACCTTCCTCCTCCAGGATGAACAAGCTGCATATTCTTCTGTCTCAAGCTGTCTAAACATCTGGTGGCTGGTGAAATGGCCACTAACGGAGCATCTTTTTTTTTTTTACGGATGGCGATAAGAGATATAGACGCCACTTTATGTTGTATAATCGATAAGGAGCAGATAAGTGTAATGGCATTAGAAGCGCAACACACGTCTCCATTAGTGCAGCGCTGGAAAGCAGATGTGTTCGATGTGAACAAAGGCCTGTCTCTTCCAAATGAATGCAAATCTAATGAAGGCGCAGTCCCCCCCGGGAGAGGGGTGGCAGGTGCTGAAATGGAACGAACATCCTTATTTATTTAACATGTCCCCCGTCACATGATCTCCCCATTCCGCTCAGCTCTGTCTCCGGAGGTCCCAGATGCTGAAAGTGAGAAAAGAAGAAAAATCAAATTACGGCTCACATTTATTGCTGCTGATTGCTGTAATTAATTCCACGTCTGTACTCTGACGGCTTCATATTCCGATCCTCCGCATACGGGCCAGATATTGTGTTTCTTCCTTCCCTTCTTTCCTTCCTTTCTCCCTTATTTCCTCCCATCTGTCCTTCCTTCCATGCATTTCTCCCTTCTTTCTTTCCTTCCTCCTTTTCTTTTCTCCCATTTTTCCTCCCTTCCTCCCATCTTTGTTTCCTTCCGCAGTTTATTCCTCCCTTCTTTCTTTCCTTCCTCCCTTCTTTCCTTCCTTCATTCCATCTTTCCTTCCTTCCATGCTTCATGTCTCCCTTTCCTTCCTTTGTTCCTCGCTTTATTCCTCCTTTCTTTCCTCCCTCCCTCCCTTCAATCCTTCCTTTCTTCTTTCCTTCTTCCTCTATTCCTTCCTTTCTTCTTTCCTTCCTTCCTCCCTCCCTTATTTCCTTCCTTTCTTCCTTCTTTCCTTCCTGCCTGCTTTTTTTCCTCCCTTCTTTCCACCTGTCCTCCTTCCTTCTTCTTTCTTTCCTTTTTGCCTGCTTTTTTCCTCCCTTCTTTCCACCCTTCTTTCTTTCCTTCCTCCCTTTATTCCTTCCTTCTTTCCTCCCTTCTATCATTCCTTTTTTCCGCTCTTTCCTTCCTTCCTCCCATCTTTCCCCTCTTCTTTTCTATCTTCCTCCCTTCATTTATCCCTTTTTCCTTTCCTTCTTCCTATCTTCCTTCTTTCTTTCTCCCTTACCTCTTTCCTCTCTTCTAACTGTTTTCCCCTTGCTTCCACCCTTCCTTTCTCCATTCCTCACCTCCTTCCTTCCACCCTCCCTTCTTTTGTTCCTTCCTACCTCCCTTGTTTCCTTCCTTCCTCCCTTGTTTCCTTCCTTACTCCCTTGTTTCCTTCCTTCCTCCCTTGTTTCCTTCCTTAATCCCTTCCTTCCTTCCTTCTTCTATTCTCCCTTCCTTCCTTCCTTCCTTCCTTCTTCCTCCCTTCACCCCTGCCTCCCTTCCTTCCTGCCTTCCTTTCTCTCTTCATTCCTTCTCTCCTTCCTACCTACTTTTTCTCCTTCCTTCTTTCCACCCATCCTCCCTTCATTCCTTCCTTCTCTCCTCCCTTCTTTCTTTCCTTCCCCCATTTATTCATTCCCTCTTTCCTTCCTTCTAGTCTTCCTTCCTTCCTCCTCTCTTTCCTACCTTCTATCCTTCCTTATTCCCTCCCTTCTCCCCCCCCTTCTTTTCTATTTTCCTCCCTTAATTTATCCCTTCTTTCCTTTCCTCCCTTCCTTCCTCCTTTTTTTCTTTGTTTCTTCCTCCCTTAACTCTTTCCTCTCTTCTGTTTTCCCCTTGCTTGTTTCCACCCTCCCTTCCTCCATTCATCACTTCCTTCCTTCCAGCCTCCCTTATTTTGCTCCTATCTTCCTTTCTCCCTTGTTTCCTTCCTTCCCCACATCCTTTCTTCCTCCCTCCCCTCTTTCTTTCGTTTCTTTCCATTCTTCTTTTCCAATTTCTTCCTCCCTCTCCCTTTCTCCTATGTTTCTCCTTCTTTCTTAGTTCATTCTTCCTTCCTTCCTTCCTTCCTTTTTTTTTCTTTCCTTCTTCCTTCCTTCCCTCCCTTCCTTCCCTCCCTTCCTTCCTCCCTCCCTATCGTCCTTCCTTCCTTCCTTCCTTCCTTCCTTCCTTCCTTCCTTCCTTCCTTCCTTCCTCCCTCCCTCCCTTCCTTCTTTCCTTCCTTCCTCCCTCCCTTCCTTCCTCCCTCCCTCCCTCCCTCCCTTCCTTCCTTCCTTCCTTCCTCCCTCCCTCCCTTCCTTCCTTCCTCCCTTCCTTCCTCCCTCCCTTCCTTCCTTCCCTCCCTCCCTCCCTTCCTTCCTTCCTTCCTCCCTTCCTCCCTATCGTCCTTCCTTCCTTCCTTCCTTCCTTCCTTCCTTCCTTCCTTCCTTCCTATCGTCCTTTCTTCCTGCCTTCCTTCCTTCCTTTCTTCCTCCCTCCCTATCTTCCTCCCTCCCTATCTTCCTTCCTTCCCTCCCTTCCTCCCTATGCCTCCATCTATACCTGATTACAGCACAAGGTTACCATTTTTTTTATATCTGGTTACATTAAACTTTCCTGATTACTGCGCACAATACATCTGTGGAGAGTACATTGGGTAATTAATTCTGCATAATAAGTGTGCGATATTCCTCTGATCCTTTGATTGGGGTCACCGGGGGCCAGTAAAATGGCTGCCCTTTCCATCCGCCGTCCTGTGATATTTCATGAAATATAACACACAGTGCAGCACATCACAAGCGACGCCGGGAAAGCCGATTATATTTCATAATGAATTCAAAGAGCAACAATAAGGCGGCTGTAAATCTCACATTAAAAAGTAAGGCGAGCAAGTCGCTAATGGCGCTCCAAGAGAGTGTATGGAAAATATTCCACTTGAAATCAAACATGGCGGACATAGAAAACCGCAAATAGAAATGTTTGATGGAAGCTCCCGCGTCAGGATAGGGGAGGCCTGTTACCGCCGGTACCCCAAGTGGAAGTCTCCGGTGTCATTGCTCTTCCATTTCCCATGATAGAGTTCTGCTATCTACAGAACCTAAAGATCTAAATTCCGTCAGCAGTGCTGCCAACCAATTCCATCCACCATCCATCGGTCACAATCAGCCCTCAGCAGGTTTTCTGGGTTCGGAAATAGGAAGGAATAAATTCACTCTGCAAGTTCCAGGAACAATTGATATATTTACCTCAAAAAACTTTTCAAAGTAACTTTTAATTAAAGCTGAACTCCGGCCACAAAACTGACTCCGGCCACAAAACTGACAGGGATCCTGTTGAAAAAGTCTGAATGTGATGAAACGCGTCCGGGGCACGTGATGTAGTGACGTATTGACGTTTCCGGAAGTGCCGTGGCGGCCATCTTGGGTTCTGGAACACGCAGCTGTGCATATCCTTGGAACTTCCATTTACCACCTGGCTCTCCTTCAGAGTTGTAAGGCTATTAGCTTGAAGCTACCGCTGAGGAGTGATGTTGTCTTGATTGTTTGGGGTGTGGTGGGTGTGTGCTGTTTTTTTTGTTATAATGTTAAATGGACTGCTGTGCATTTCTGTAAAACACTGTGGAAAACGCAGGTGTGAACCTAGGGTTAGGCATTTTGATATTTGCATAACTCATTCCAAGAGCCGGCCCACTGCTTGCCTCTAAGATGGATCTTTAGAGGAGTACTGAGGCAGGGTGCTGGGATGTTTTCAGGAAGCTATGTACAGCACCCATCTGGCTCCTCCCACTTGCCCTGATCTGCCTGTAATGCATAGAGAAGCACAGAGATCCATCACTTCGTCTATAAGGAATGTAATGAAAATGAAAAGTTTTCATTAAAAAAAAAAAGTCATGATATTGCCAGGGGCGGACTGACCATTTGGGCACTCGGGCGCTGCCCGAGGGCCCGGGGTCTGTAGGAGGCCCCATGAGATGCCCTTGGTACCTTTTAATAGGCTTTTTTGGGTGTGGTTTGAGTGTGGACGAGGACACAGGGGCCCCATGATCCCCTATTGCCCGGGGGCCCCATGAGTTGTCAGTCTGCCTCTGGGACTGATTATTCGGGCGCTCGGGCACTGATTTGTCAGTCCGCCCCTACTTGCTACCCTTCTGAACTCATTCAATGGAGCTCCTCTGCGAGTTGCATCTTCTCAACAGAGGACTATTCCTTTAGGTACTGTATGCAGGGGCGGACTGACAACTCATGGGGCCCCCGGGCAATAGGGGATCATGGGACCTCTGTGTCCTTGCCCAAACTCAAAAAAGCCTATGAAAAGGTACCAGGGGCATCTCATGGGGCCCCCTACTGACCCCGGGCCCTCGGGCAGTGCCCGAGTTTCCAAATGGTCAGTCCACCCCGACTGTATGTGAACATTGTCTGCGATCCAGAAGAAGAACTGAAATTGGAAAATGATGACCCTGATCATTCAGTGCTGGGACAAGGTCCTATAGCACCCCAAGTAAAAAGGACAAAAAGCCCCTCCTCCCCCCCGAGGGCCCGGGGTCTGTAGGGGGCCCCATGAGATGCCCTTGGTACCTTTTAATAGGCTTTTTTGGGTGTGGTTTGAGTGTGGACGAGGACACAGGGGCCCCATGATCCCCTATTGCCTGGGAGCCCCATGAGTTGTCAGTCCGCCCCTGGGACTGACCATTCGGGTGCTCGGGCACTGTCCGAGGGCCCGGGGTCTGTAGGAGGCCCCATGAAATGCCCTTGGTACCTTTTAATAGGCTTTTTTGGGTGTGGTTTGAGTGTGGACGAGGACACAGGGGCCCCATGATCCCCTATTGCCCGGGGGCCCCATGAGTTGTCAGTCCGCCCCTGGGACTGACCATTCGGGTGCTCGGGCACTGTCCGAGGGCCCGCGGTCTGTAGGGGGCCCCATGAAATGCCCTTGGTACCTTTTAATAGGCTTTTTTGGGTGTGGTTTGAGTGTAGATGAGGACACAGGGGCCCCATGATCCCCTTTTGCCCGGGGGCCCCATGAGTTGTCTGTCCGACCCTGGATCTTGCTGATGAGGGGGGACCAGGGAAGGCAAAATCTAAGCAGATTAGAAATCAGCTTTAATGACAGATAGAGAAGTCCATGCAAGATTTTATTGTTTGGTTTTAAATTCTCTTTTTAGAGCTTTCTATCACCTTCTCAAAGCAGATTAGAATTTGAAAGAACCTCCGTGGGTCACCTCTACAGGTGCTCTTTAATTTTTCACCTCTAGTATGAAATCTATTTCCCGTTTCGCAAAATTGGATAAGACCCGGACGCCGTCCGACTGGGCCTGTGTTCTGAAGCGAGATAATGAATATTAGTCAAATCTTGTGCCGTGTGAATCTCAGAAAACATCCTGATGGAGCTTCTCCAGCAGCAATAAAATGCCGATGGGTTCCGTCTGCTAGGAGAGGAGAAAAAAAAAAAAGGTTGCGGCTCAGTGGAAGGGCATGAAGTAGAGACCAATTACCGATAGTGCGCTCCTTCCCAATCATCGCCCCAGCTGCAGCTAATAGATAATAGAAAGTATAAGTGAAACCATACATCAAGGCTGCGGACGGGAATCTTCCAGCTTATGTAAACATATGTGCATAGTAATTTGCTCAGCTCATAATGCCCTGATGTGGTTCCATAGGGATGGCCAATGAATCTAGGAGATGAGGTCCGCACTAACACTTTTCCGGTTGCATTATACAGTAAAAATCATTAACATTTGAAGGTGGATTCCCAGGATGCTTTGCAGGTTTCCAAAACCTTAAATGAAGACATCCCTCAATAGTGTACATCAGCTTTTCTCATTACCCCACAGGAACCCCTAAAGTAACTTTAAGGTCTCAGAGAACCCCTGCTAAAATCTATTTATTGGTGGGCAGTGGGAAGAATGATCTTTACATTGGTGGTCCATAGGAAAAGTGCTCCTCACATTGGTAGTCAGTGGAAAGAATGCCCCTTACATTGGTGGTCAGCGAGAAGAATTCCCCTTACATTGGTGGTCGGTGAGAGCAATGCTCCTTCACATTGGTGGTCAGTGGGAAGAATGTTTCTTACATTGGTAGTAAGTTGGAAGAATGATCTTTACATTGGTGGTCAGTGGAAAGAAAATCCCTCACATTGGTTATCAGTAAGAAAAATACCCTTACATTGGTGGTCAGGAGGAAGAATTATCCTTACATTGGTGGTCAGTGGGAAGAATGATCTTTACATTAGTGTTGACTGGAAAGAATCTCCCCTACATTGATTATTGGTAGGAAAATGCTCCTTACATTGGTGGTCAATGGGTAGAATGCTCCTTATATTGGTGGTCAGTGGAAAGAATGCTCCTTATATTGGTGGTCATTGGGAAAAATGCTCCTTACATTGGTGGTCTGTGGGAAGAATGCTCCTTACATTGGTGATCAGTGGGAAGAATGCTCCTTACATTGGTGGTCTGAGGGAAGAATGCTCCTTACATTGGTGGTCATTGGGAAGAATGCAACTTACATTGGTGGTCATTGGGAAGAATGCTCCTTACATTGGTGGTCATTGGGAAAAATGCTCCTTACATTGGTGGTCATTGGGAAAAATGCTCCTTACATTGGTGGTCAGTGGGAAGAATGCCCATTACATTGGTGGTCAGCAATTTATTTACTTGTAAAGTTACTGTAGTAAGATTCACTCTAAGTACTCATAACCTGAAATTAGGAGGTATATCCAAAAAAAGTCCAATTGAATTACAGTTGTATTGCCTGGATTAAAATCTATTTCCATTGGGGGGACACATGGGTTCAGATACAGTTGGGCTATACTGCCACCTACAGGAAGTTTGGACACTGCCATTCAGAAAAAATGTAATCCAGCCCATGTATAACCCCACCTCTACCCAGCATGCCTCAGTCTTTTTGCTAGTGTCCTCCAAGATTGTGTCCTCTCAGCTCTGTCAAAAAAGTATTTTTTGCATGCATTATTTTTTTCAGCCACCCAAGTGGAAAGAAAGAATGGCAAAAAAATCTGGATTTTTGGTCAAGGTTCTCATTAGCTGAAAGCTGAGCGAGAAATGCAATAAACAGGAAATGATGGAGTGTGTCATAAATCAGCTGCACATTTTTTTACAACAACAATCATCGCCATTTCACGACAGCAAATGTTGAAAGCGAACGCAGGGGCAGACTGACAACTCATGGGGCCCACGGGCAATAGGGGATCATGGGGCCCCTGTGTCCTTGCCCAAACTCAAAAAAGCCTATGAAAAAGGTACCAGGGGCATCTCATGGGGCCCCCTACTGACCCCGGGCCCTCAGGCAGTGCCCGAGTTTCCAAATGGTCAGTCCGCCCCTGAGCAATGACAATATACAGCAACAGTATTATTTTTCAGAAAAGCTCCACCTTTTATCATTAAAAGGGCCATCCTTGAGCACCTGTCTAGTGACTTTGCCTAGGCTGAGATGATGTCATCAGTCTGCTGCAGGCTGGAGGATGCGTTTCCTTAGTCTCCTCTTGCCCCCATGATCAGACTGCAACATTGTAACTTTAGCAAGTAGCAAAGTGAGAGGAAGCAGCAGGGGTTGATATGTGTCAGATGCTTGTGAACACAACATGGAACTGTACAGGCACTGACAGGGGCGGACTGACAACTCATGGGGCCCCCGGGCAATAGGGGATCATGGGTCCTGTGTCCTTGCCCAAACTCAAAAAAGCCTATGAAAAAGGTACCAGGGGCATCTCATGGGGCCCCCTACTGACCCCGGGCCCTCGGGCAGTGCCCGAGTTTTTAAATGGTCAGTCCGCCCCTGAGCAAACGGTACAAGTAAACTCAGCACCGTTCTTTCATGCCGGGAGTTCCCCGGTAATCGCCTTGCAGAACTGTCTGTACCAGAATTCTGTAACAAGCCATGCCATGCGACGGCACGCCACACCACGCCACACCACGGCACAGCGCGCCACGGCATTCCGGAAAACAGGAGCTCTCTTGCTTGTGGAATAACAATAGACTGATAAGATATGGGGGAGAGAAAGCGCGCCTTTGATCAGGCAGACATCCAAATGTGGGCGACACAATTGACGGCTCGGCGGGATGCAAAGAATTACGTGATTTGAGTTTCTCGCTCCCAAACAAAATCAAATAATTGCATATTATTCAATACAATCAGCGCCCGGATGACACATCTTTTATTATGATGAAAATAAGAAACTCTCCGCTGTGCCGAAACACTTTACCTAACTTAAAGTGTTATTAAGGCCATTAGGAAACATTAGCAAGCGAGAAATACTCTTTGTGATATCGACATTGTCCCCCTCCAACCTCAATCCGTGCATTAGACTCTCTTCACCCCGCCGTCCCACTCACATTATAATCCTCGGCAGTTTAGCTCTCTTACTTCATAGAACCAACCTCACCTTAAAGAGAAACTATAATGGCTTCGGGTCAATTTTATTTCTTTTTTTTTTTTGCAATCAATGTTTTTATATTGTTTTTATTCTCATCATTTTCAAATAAACACTTGGGAGGTTTATAATATGAAAAAATAAATGACTGTGCAAATGCCTCAATCACTTGCACAGTCATCACAAATAATCACTGAAAGGTGTCTAATACCTGTATTCTTAGGATCATCATCGCCATCTACTGGTCATAGTGCAGTATTTTCCTATTTGTTGTATATTAGGAACACACTGCATTATGGCCACTACACTACATGGAGTTGATCATCTTAGCAAATACATCTGTTAAACGCAATACAGGGATTAAAATGATATTAACCCCTTCACGCCGGCCGCTGTCAGGGCTCCCAGGTGTGACCAGAGGTGTGTGGCTGACGCAGGGAAACGCAGACCTCAGATATGTTATAAACAATATAATTTATTAACACTAACAATACAAACATAAACGCAGTGCAATACTAAAACATAATACAGTGCAACCAAACCAAACCAACCACCCACAGATAACAGTACATACAAGCAAGCGTCGTCAGGCAGGCCGGGTCAATATCAATAGGGCAGGTAGGTACAGGGGGAGCAAGCGGAGATGGGTCGGGGTCACAGGCCAGGTTCAGCAGGTAGCAAGCAGCGTAGTACAGAGGGTAAGGCGGAGGGATGGTCAGGGTCACAAGCCAGGGATCAGAACAGGTAGCAAGCAGCGTGGTACAGAGGGTCAGGCAGAGGGATGGTCAGACAAGCCAGGGATCAGAGCAGGGTCAGCAGAGAATCAGACAGGAACAGAGAGCAGGAACAGGATACAGGGCTCAAGAGACCACAACACCAAGGCAGAGTCTGCAAGTCGGACATCTCTTAAATACCCCAGCATAATCAGTTCCAGGTGTTAGCTGGCTGCAAAGTTGAGTCTCTGATTGCTGGGAGCACCCGCTGGCCAGCCCTGGTACTGCAGATCAAAAGGCAGGTGAGTCCCACCATTGCTGGCTAGTCCATTCCTGACAGCCGCACACAAATGTGCGGCCTCCCCCCGACACCGAGCGGCTGCACATTTGCGTTCAGGTAAGAAAAAACATATGTGCTGAGAGCGCGTGCCCTGCGCGCACCCAGCACACATGTCCGGTACTCACGGAAAGGTCCCGGTCTCCTCTTTCGATCGGGACCTTTCCCGATCATATGACCACCGTGACGACGCATCACGGCGGTCACATGATCCCTAAACCCCGCCCGTACCGCCTTTTTTATAAAAATTAGGTTTTTTTAAATATATTGAATACGGCCAAAATTGTAGTATTTCAAATATATGGCAATGTATTTGGGAAGAATATTTTTAAAATATATTTAAAATATGTTTTTCTTCCATATGGGTGAGAAGAAGAGAATCGGAGCAGCTCTGTGCGAAACCATTACACAGAGCATGTAAGTATAACATGTTTGTTATTTAAAAAAACAAAACAACAAAAAAACCCTTTAACCCCTTCACGCCGGCACCTCCCGGCCCTCTAAGAGTGGGCATACAGCCTTAAAGTATGTGAACCCCTCACCTTGTAAAACAACCCATTCAGTTTAAACTAGAAATTAACGGTACAACATTTGTGTACAGTATAGATATATAAAAATATATAAAATATCTTTTTTCCATTTTTTATATGTGATCACAGGCCCTCTGTTCTCAGCTGCATAAGGATCGCATTGAGCTGGGGGAGGATAAACAGCAGCACACTGGTCTTCCCAGTGAATGGTTTTGTGTGTGGGGGGGGGGCAAAAGTCAGATTTTTTCCCTTTGTAATAAGTGATCACATTCCCTCTGTTCTCAGCTGCATAGGGATCTCCGAGAGCTGGGGGAGGAGAAACAGCAGCACACTGGTCTTCCCAGTGAATGGTTTTGTGTGTGTGTGTGTGTGTGTGTGTGTGTGTGTGTGGGGGGGGGGGGGGGGTTGGGCAACAGTCAGATTTTTTTCCCTTTGTTATAAGTGATCACATTCCCTCTGTTCTCAGCTGCATAAGCATCTCAGAGAGCTGGGGGAGGAGAAACAGCAGCACACTAGTCTTCCCAGTGAATGGTTGTGTGTGTGTGGGGGGATCACAAGTCTGATTTTTTCCCTTTTTTATAAGTGATCACATTCCCTCTGTTCTCAGCTGCATAGGGATCTCAGAGAGCTGGGGGAGGAGAAACAGCAGCACACTGGTCTTCCCAGTGAATGGTTTTGTGTGTGTGTGTGTGTGTGTGGGGGGGGGGTTGGGCAACAGTCAGATTTTTTTCCCTTTGTTATAAGTGATCACATTCCCTCTGTTCTCAGCTGCATAAGCATCTCAGAGAGCTGGGGGAGGAGAAACAGCAGCACACTGGTCTTCCCAGTGAATGGTTGTGTGTGTGTGGGGGGATCACAAGTCTGATTTTTTCCCTTTTTTATAAGTGATCACATTCCCTCTGTTCTCAGCTGCATAAGAATCACAGAGAGCTGGGGGAGGAGAAACAGCAGCACACTGGTCTTCCCAGTGAATGGTTGTGTGTATGCATGTGTGTGTGTGTGGGGGGGGGGGGTTGGCACAAGTCTGATTATTGGAGAGCAGGCACAGTTCTCAACACAGATAGAGAACTGACCGTGCTGTGTGCTCCTGCCTAACGTGGACAGTTTTTATTAGGAGATCAGAGGGACGGGAGAAGAAGAGGAAGCAGTACAAAAAGAAGAGGATATTTTTTCATCCAAGGACATGGTACAGCAGGCATATATCAGGAATATGAAATGTTGGGTTTACATATTCTTTAAATTTAGGCCATGCTTCATTGCACTTTGCACTGTGATTTCTTTTTTTAAAAAAAGCACAAAGTGAGAATCCATTATGGCATTCAGCAGTCACCACATTTCATGAAGGTCATCTTCCAACTGCTGCGATTTGGGATGTGATCTTAATTTTTTTTTTAATAAATATTTTATTAATTTTTAATAAATCACATTACATCGTTTAAAAATGTCAAAATATTCAGCAATACACAATTCCCTTGTACCTCTAAAAAAAAAAAAGAAGAGAGATGTGATCTTAATAATAACAATATTTTAATAAATAATAATAATGATAAAAATAATGTGATCTTAATAATGTTAATAACCAATTAACCTAATAATTATTATTACATCGAGTTTATATGGGCAAGTAACTTAATCCTGTAACTTTCTTCCTAATATCTCTTTGCTGTATCTTTATATACATATATATATATTTTCGTGACATCTCTTTGTAAATCTTGTATTGCACCTGTTTGACTCTTTTAGTAATAAATCTTTCTTTCTGAAAGTGTTAAACTGTTTTTAAGTGCTTACTTGCAATTCACGAATTCCTGCCTTTTGAAGAGACGCTACTGTGTTTGTTTACTCCCTGCCCAATTGGCCTGTAGTTGATCATATTGGACAGGTGACTTTTCAATCATTATGGTGTATTTCTGACAGAGTTTCCGTCTTCTCTGTACCAAAGACAGTGGTGGCAGTGAAGGGTTAGTTGCGTAATTAACCCGACCCAGTAACAAGTGCATTCAGGCTGCAGGCACCGATTGTAGCCCATTAACTGGACAATCGCTGTGCAGGGTGCAGCTGGGTGGGGCCTTGTTACACGCGTCACACCGCGGTTTTAGATCGGCCGGTCCTTCGGTCACGAGTTGGTGAGAAGGTCTGGGGTCTGACGCCGGGACGTATTACTGTTAGTCGCAGTCGTGCGATTGTCGCATGTTGGTGGCGGCGACCGTGTGATCCGTGTGACATATTAATCAATAATCTTAATAATCAATGAGATTAATGTGATCTGTCCATTCAGAATATCTCACCAAGTAAATGGAAAGCAGAAAGATTTTATTTTTTTTTGGTGGTGGTGTGGGGGAGGGGGGTCATACATTTCAACAAGTTCCTCTCTCTTCAGTGTCATATCTTGAATTCTTTAGTATAGCAGATTAAAAAAAACTCTGCAGCCCATCCCTGTACTGCAGGGGTTACCAGGCTGTTCTGGAACACCTTCGGTTGTCAAGGTGTAGGACAATGGATGAAAACTCCGAGCTGATATCACCATTATAATTACCTTCCAGATTCCGCCGCCTTCCTAGGATAACGCAGTGTAGCAGAGATATTAATACACAATTACAGACAGATAAAAGAGAAGTACAGTGAGATGAACGCATGTTCCTTGAGCAAATTGCTGGGAGTGTCAGGGGATCAAATCCCGAAATTTCAGCCTTGTCACTCGTCATCGGTCACAGACTGCAGAGCTGGTTGAAGAACAGGACGCGCTCGGAAGATCATATGGGAAAGGCGCGTGGTGTTGTGCTCAGTGGTGTACCTAGCCTGGCAAGCAGGGCAGGTCATTTTTTTTTAGTACCTCACCCATACGTCCAGATTATTGAATTTATTATGTTTAATGATTTAATACATTATTTTTTGTTAAATTAATTGTCTTGTATGCTGGTGTTGGGAGCAGACATGGCCGGTGGAGGGTGCAGACATGGCCGGTGGAGGGTGCAGATGTGGTTGGTGCAGGGGCGGACTGACCATTTGGAAACTCGGGCACTGCCCGAGGGCCCGGGGTCAGTAGGGGGCCCCATGAGATGCCCCTGGTACCTTTTTCATAGGCTTTTTTGAGTTTGGGCAAGGACACAGGGGCCCCATGATCCCCTATTGCCCGGGGGCCCCATGAGTTGTCAGTCCGCCCCTGGTGTATATCCAACTGTTATTATGATTAATAAAAATTATTGTTACAAAGTATAACAGAAAAACATCCTAAGAGCAGGAATGACTCTTCTTTGGAAAGAAATGAGAAATCTGTGAATACCTCCAGGTGTACGTTGACTATAATTGGGGAACCAGAGGGAGATTCTCGGAGAGTTTTACTGGAATCAGCAAAGTCTCTCCCAGTAAATATATACAAATGGCAAATGAGTTGTCAGTCCGCCCCTGGGTCGGTGGTGGGTGCAGACGTGGCCGGTGGAGGGTGCAGACATGGCCGGTGGAGGGTGGACAGCAGCAGCTGTAAGTAGGATTGAAACTTTACACACAGAGAGTGAACCTAGCGTATCAATCCACCTGACTTATACATAGTTGCCAGCTTTTGAAAATAGTTACATGGAATGTCTTGAAGATAACAAGAAGAAGAATGCTTCATGGTTCTAGTTTGGAAGTAAAGTGGACCCCAGCACTGGGGTCAATGGCAGTAATAGTTACCCTCAGCCCTGGTTTTATCGGCAGCAATAATAACCCCCCAGCACTGGTCATTGGTGGCACCGTCGAATTACAGAACGAACGACGTTTTCAATTTTCAATCGAAAAATAGTTTAGATTTCGACCCATGTATGGCCTGCTTAAAAGACAAAAAGAAGGCCGATTCCCTTTACAAAAATGACTCATGCAGCCCCACTTCCGGTTTCAGCTGTACCAGAAGTGATGTCACAAGGCTCCTCCCGACACGTTGCGTCACTGGTCACATGACTTCCTCAGGGTATTCACAAAGCGTTTTTGCTTTTTGAGGCAAATACCGCATAATGGCATAGTGAACTGACATTTTTAGGATTGCTATATTCTGGAAAAATGTGTCGCCTAAATACTGCATGCAATCTGCTGTAGTGATCTTAGCCCAGTATGCGGTCAACATTCTGACAAACTTGACATGCATGTTAATTTCCCCTTGGGGGGACGACAGTTTCCTGCTATTGGGATTGGGATTGGGGTGGAGAAGAGGGGCGGTAACTTCACTAAAAGG
This sequence comes from Staurois parvus, assembly GCF_062004578.1. Lineage (NCBI taxonomy): Eukaryota > Metazoa > Chordata > Amphibia > Anura > Ranidae > Staurois > Staurois parvus. The sequence goes on from NW_028318979.1 coordinate 82,299, forward strand.
ATCCACCTCCTGTACACATCACTCAAGGCCACAGCAAGCTGAAGTGTGCGGTGACACCTGAAGCACCTGAATTTTGACCTTTTCATGCGGTGTCACCACATAGAATATCAGCACTAATGCAGGCCATACATGGGTCGAAACCTGAATGATTTTTCGTCCGAAAAATGAAAATGTTGTTCGCTCGGTAATCCATTGGTGCCATCAATGATTTCGAAAATCGGCCAACCAAGTCATAAAGTTCACCCCACAGTGGCTAAATGGTTAGCGCTTCCGCCTGGCAGTACTCGGGTCGCTGGTTCAAATCCCAACCACGGCACCTCCTGCCTGGAGTTTGCATGTTCTCCCTGTGCCTGCATGGGTTTCCTCCGGGACCTCTGGTTTCCTCCCACATTCCAAAGACATCCAGGTAGGTGAATTGGCTCCTATCTAAATTGGCCCTAGTATGTGTATGTATGAATGTGAGTTAGGGACCTTAGATTGTATGCCCCTTGAGGGTTAGGGACTGATGCGAATGTGCGGCTCATGTGCTTATTCTTTTAGGAAAAATGATCGTACGATTTGACCATCAGTCCAAAATCGGTCGTTTTTCATGCATTTTCCAACATACCCGATCACCAAAAAGGGGACGAACAACGAAAATCGGCCGGTGCCATTGACCCACTAACAGAGCAAAAATCGTCCGATTATTCTTAGGTCCGATTTTCAGATGAAAAAATCGGTTGAATTTCAACCCATGTATGGCCAGCATAAGCAGGGGCGGACTGACAACTCATGGGGCCCCCGGGCAATAAAAGATCATGGGGCCCCTGTGTCCTTGCTCACACTCAAACCACACCCAAAATAGCCTATGAAAGGTACCAGGGGCATCTCATGGGGCCCCCTACTGATCCCGGGCCCTCGGGCAGTGCCTGAGTGCTCGAATGGTCAGTCCGCCCAAGGGCATAAGTGATCAACAGAGCAGGGGTGGACTGACAACTCATGGGGCCCCCGGGCAATAGGGGATCATGGGGCCCCTGTGTCCTTGCCCAAACTCAAAAAAGCCTATGAAAAAGGTACCAGGGGCATCTCATGGGGCCCCCTACTGACCAAGGGCCCTCAGGCAGTGCCCGAGTTTCCAAATGGTCAGTCCACCCCTGCAACAGAGTGACACCAAGGCGGACAAAACAAAAAGTGGTCATTCCCTTTAAATTCCTCTACTAGCAGGCATAGTTTGAGTTCATCCCTGTAACAATCTCCTACAGAATATATATTGTATGACTTCATAATATTTGTATTCCTTCACTCCTTTTCTTCCTTCCACATTTTCTCCCATTATGCCTTGCCTCTCTCAAGCTGTCAAAAACTTGATGAGAATCCGTGTCTATTAAGCCCGAAAAAGGTCGTTTTTGTTGAAGGTTGCCATGGAGAATGCCATAAATTAATCATTTGCCGATGTCTAATTTTTTTTATTTTTCAGCATTCCGGAGATGGATTTATTGATATTGATTCTAGAGATGCTTTAATCTGTTTTTCTGGCTTTCAGAGGCAAACCGCACACGGCTTCCTATCAGCCTAATTTTATTTGCCATTTGTATATATTTACTAGGAGAGACTTTGCTGATTCCAGTAAAACTCTCCGAGAATCTCCCTCCGGTTCCCCAATTATACCCGACGTAAACCTGGAGGTATTCACAGATTTCAAATTCCTTTCCAAAGAAGAGTCGTTCCTGCTCTTAGGATGTTTTTCTGTAATACTTTGTAACAATAATTTTTATTAATCATAATAACAGTTGGATATACACCAGGGGCAGACTGACAACTCATGGGGCCCCCGGGCAATAGGGGATCATGGGGCCCCTGTGTCCTTGCCCAAACTCAAAACAGCCTATGAAAAAGGTACCAAGGGTATCTTATGGGGCCCCCTACTGACCCCGGGCCCTCGGGCAGTGCCCGAGTTTCCAAATGGTCAGTCTGCCCCTGATATACACCAATCAGCCATTAGATTATGACCACTGACAGGTAAAGGGGATAACATTGGTTATCTCATTACAATGGCATCTGAAAGTGGGTGGGATCTATTAGGATGAAAGTGAATATGTTGTTCCTGAAGCAGGGGCGGACTGACCATTTGGAAACTCGGGCACTGCCCGAGGGCCCGGGGTCAGTAGGGGGCCCCATGAGATGCCCCTGGTACCTTTTCATAGGCTTTTTTGAGTTTGGGCAAGGACACAGGGGCCCCATGATCCCCTATTGCCCGGGGGCCCCATGAGTTGTCAGTCTGCCCCTGCCCTGAAGATGATGTGTAGAAAGCAGAAAAAATGGGCAAGTGTAAAGATCTGAGTGACTCTGACAAGGACCAAACTGTAATGGCTAAACAACTGGGTCAGAGCGACTCCAAAACTGCAACTCTTGTGGGATGTTTCCGGTCTGCAGTGGTCAGGACCTACCCCCATGGAGGGGCAATTGCCCCTCCCCCATGACCATTAATACCAATTTGCCCCTCCCCCAAGACCATTAGTATGGAGTTGTCCCTCTCCCTATTGCCATTAAAATGGAGCTGCCCCTCTCCCCAAGGCATTAATATGTAGTCACCTCTCCCTCATGGCTATTAATATATAGTTGCCCACCTTCCATGAAGTTGCCCCTCTCCCTATGGTCATTAATATGGAGTTGCCCCACTTTCTATGTCCAATAATAAAAAATTTCTCCTCTCCCATTGCTATTAATTTGAAGTTACCCCTCCCCCCATGACCATTAATTTGGAGTTGTCCCTCCCCCCATGACCATTAATATGGAATTGCCCCTCTTCCCATGGCTGTTAATATGGAGTTGCCCTTCTCCCCATGACCATTAATATTAAAGTTGCCCCCATGGCCATTAATATGGAGCTGCCCCTCCCTATGGCCATTAATATGGAGTTGCCCCTCCTCCGTGGTCATTAATATGGAGTATCTCCACCTCCCATTGTCATTAATATGGAGTATCTCCACCTCCCGAGGCCATTAATATAGAGTAGCTCCACCTCCCATGGCCATCAATATGGAGTTGCCCCTCTCATTGTCATTAATATGGAGTTGCCCCTCCCCTCACATCTATTAATATGGAGTTGCCCCTCTCCCATGGCTGTTAACATGGAGTTGCCCCTCCCTCCATGCCCATTATTATGGAGTTGCCCCTCCCCCCATAGCCATTAATATGGCGTTGCCCCTCTCCCCATGGCTATTAATATGGAGTTGCCCCACCGCCTATGTCCATTATTATGGAGTTTCCCCTTCCCCCATGGTCATTAATATAGAGTTGCCCCCCCCCCCCCATGGCTAGTAATATGGAGTTGCCCCTCCGCCTATGGCCATTATTATGGAGTTTCCCCTTCCCCCATGCCCATTAATATAGAGTTGCCCCTCCCCCCATGGCCATTAATATGGAGTTGCCCCTCTCCCCATGGCCATTAATATGGAGTTGCTCCATCTCCCATGGCCATTAATATAGAGTTGCCCCTCCCTCCATGGCCATTAATATAGAGTTGCCCCTCCCTCCATGGCCATTAATATAGAGTTGCCCCTCCCTCCATGGCCATTAATATAGAGTTGCCCCTCCCTCCATGGCCATTAATATAGAGTTGCCCCTCCCTCCATGGCCATTAATATAGAGTTGCCCCTTCCCCCATGGCTATTAATATGGAGTTGCCCCTTCCCCCATGGCTATTAATATGGAGTTGCCCCTCTCTCCATGGCCATTAATATGGAGTTGCCCCTCCCCTCACGGCTATTAATATAGAGTTGCCCCTCCCTCCATGGCCATTAATATAGAGTTGCCCCTCCCTCCATGGCCATTAATATGGAGTTGCTCCTCCCCTCACGGCTATTAATATAGAGTTGCCCCTCCCTCCATGGCCATTAATATAGAGTTGCCCCTCCCTCCATGGCCATTAATATAGAGTTGCCCCGTGGCAACGTGAGATTCCATAAAACGTGAAATTCCATTTCCTTTACTCATGTTTGTTCGATGCCCCGGGTCTGCAGAATGACAAATTCTTTTTTGCTAATCTCTCATTTTGATGGCTGTTTTCATCCTTTTTATTTTAATTTTTCTGAAAACATCTGAAGTTGTAGAACAAAGGGAGCCACAGAAGAGCGGTTTGCGCAGGGACGTTGGCGGCTGTTGTGTTTGAACAATGTTGCTCTCTCAAAGACTCCAATAATGTATTCAAACTTTGCTGTGCACTCCGATGTATACAAATCAGGTACACGAATCCTCTTCCCGAACATTTTTATGAGCGGCAGAAGATATAAATCAGCATAAACTACAAAGAAGTAAATTTGCTGTGTACACGCTGCCCCCTCCTCGTCCTCCTGCGTCAGGACTTGTCAGACACATGCTTAGCAACAATTGCAGATAAAAGCATTTCTTTTTCAAGGATTTTTCCGCAGCAGGAAGGTGCAGTTCTCATCTTGTTGTAGTTCTTGTTAGGAAATTGCACAAAAACTTGGAGGGCGTTCTGGACAGGTGACAAGGAACCCCAAAGTGTATTTTAGTCTGTATACAATCTGCAATGACAGAACATGTCAGATAATGGAGGAGGAAGCAGTGCTAGATCAGTAATCTGTATATAAGGTGACAGGGTGTATCTTGTCAGATATGGAGGAGGAAGCAGTGCTGGATCAGTAATTTGTATATAAGGTGACAGGGTGTATCTTGTTAGACAGCGGAGAAGGAAGCAGTGCTGGATCAGTATTCTGTATATAGGGTGACTGTGTATGTCTTGTCAGATAGTGGAGGAGGAAGCAGTGCTGGATCAGTAATTTGTATATAAGGTGACAGGGTGTGTCTTGTCAGATAATGGAGGAGGAAGCAGTGCTGGATCAGTAATCTGTATATAAGGTGACAGTCTATGTCTTGTCAGATAGTGGAGGAGGAAGCAGTGCTGGATCAGTAATCTGTATATAAGGTGACAGTCTATGTCTTGTCAGATAGTGGAGGAGGAAGCAGTGCTGGATCAGTAATCTGTATATAAGGTGACAGTCTATGTCTTGTCAGATAGTGGAGGAGGAAGCAGTGCTGGATCAGTAATCTGTATATAAGGTGACAGTGTGTTTTGTGTCAGATAGTGGAGGAGGAAGCAGTGCTAGATCAGTAATCTGTATATAGGGTGACAGTGTGTGTCTTGTCAGATAGTGGAGGAGGAAGCAGTGCTAGATCAGTAATCTGTATATAGGGTGACAGTGTGTGTCTTGTCAGATAGTGGAGGAGGAAGCAGTGCTGGATCAGTAATCTGTATATAAGGTGACAGGTTGTATCTTGTCAGATATGGAGGAGGAAGCAGTGCTGGATCAGTAATTTGTATATAAGGTGACAGGGTGTATCTTGTTAGACAGCGGAGAAGGAAGCAGTGCTGGATCAGTATTCTGTATATAGGGTGACTGTGTATGTCTTGTCAGATAGTGGAGGAGGAAGCAGTGCTGGATCAGTAATTTGTATATAAGGTGACAGGGTGTGTCTTGTCAGATAATGGAGGAGGAAGCAGTGCTGGATCAGTAATCTGTATATAGGGTGACTGTGTATGTCTTGTCAGATAGTGGAGGAGGAAGCAGTGGTGGATTAGTAATCTGTATATAAGGTGACAGTGTGTGTCTTGTCAGAGGAGGAGGAAGCAGTGCTGGATCAGTAACCTGTATATAAGGTGACAGTCTATGTCTTGTCAGATAGTGGAGGAGGAAGCAGTGCTGGATCAGTAATCTGTATATAAGGTGACAGTGTGTTTTGTGTCAGATAGTGGAGGAGGAAGCAGTGCTAGATCAGTAATCTGTATATAGGGTGACAGTGTGTGTCTTGTCAGATAGTGGAGGAGGAAGCAGTGCTGGATCAGTAATTTGTATATAAGGTGACAGGGTGTGTCTTGTCAGATAGTGGAGGAGGAAGCAGTGCTGGATTAGTAATCTGTATATAAGGTGACAGTGTGTTTTGTGTCAGTTAATGGAGGAGGAAGCAGTGCTGGATCAGTAATCTGTATATAAGGTGACAGTGTGAGTCTTGTCAGATAGTGGAGGAGGAAGCAGTGCTGGATCAGTAATCTGTATATAAGGTGACAGTGTGTTTTGTGCCAGTTAATGGAGGAGGAAGCAGTGCTGGATCAGTAATCTGTATATAAGGTGACAGTGTGAGTCTTGTCAGATAGTGGAGGAGGAAGCAGTGCTGGATTAGTAAGCAGAAGACACTCAGGAATTCAAACTTGCCCATTGACTTTGTTGGAAGCAGGAGACTCCATGAAATATAATTGTGTGAAATACATATTGATCAATCTGCCATTTTTTATGCCCCCCTCCCCCGAGCCTCTATTTGTTGACACCAGTCATGTGACCATTGTACAATCTCTCTGCCCTGACACAGTTAGGGCCAGTTCACACTACATGCGTTTCAGTTGCTTTTTTTCTGCATCCAAAATGCACAGAAAGTAGGTGATATGGTTGTCAGTGTCATAGTTCACATCAGTGCTTGCAGTTCCAGTGCCTTCCAGTTTCAGGAAAAAATGTAGAACAGGCTGCATTTTTCCTGCACAGAGCTGTACTGGACCGCGGTAAAATGCATCAAATATGCGCCGGAACGCACCAGAACGCACCAAAAACGCACTGGAACACACATGTCCTTTTACATTGAAGAAAAAGAGAGAGGAAAAATGAATTGGAATGCATAAAAACGCATAAAAAATGCCCCTGAAAGCGGAAAAAACGCACATGAAAAAACGCATCCAGTTGCAGAAAATGCAGATTTTTTTCTGCAAAGAACTGTACTGGAACACACCAAAAATGCACTGGAACACACATGTCCCTATTTAAATTGAAGAAAAAGAGGGGGGAAAATTAACTGGAATTCATAAAAAACGCACCAGAACGCGTAAAAAAACGCATCAAAAACTCACCGGAACACACCAAAAATGCATAAAAAACACTCATGTAAAAATACATCCAGAACACATCTGGGTTGCATTTCTACAGTGAGAACCGGCCCTAAACCCTTTCTGCATTGCGTTTTGCGTTGCGTTTTTACACCTGCGTTTTTTAGGCATTTTTGCTGCACTTTGCTTTTTTAAAATGTTTTTATCTTGTTGATAGGCAGATTTCAAACACAAAATGCATCAAAAATGCATCAAAAACGCACTACATGCTTTCTGCTGCGTTTCCATTGAAGTCTATAGAACCAGAAACTCAACTTATTGCGTTTAAAAAAGTCCCCGACCCTTTCTAAAAAACGCAGCGGGTGAAAACGCGGAGATGTGAACGTGTCCCATAGGAAATCATGGTAAATGGACTGCGATTCTGCACAACGCTGCGGCAAACGCTGCGGTGTGAAGCCGGGGTTGAAGGTGCCGTCCTTGTGCGTTGTCCTGATGGATGTCCGGCACCTTCCGGCATATAACCAACACCTGTCAATGTGTCCGGCGGCTGCAAACAAAGGGGAGATTTATAAAGAGGATCGCCGTGAAAACGCTCGCCTGTTCCGCAGTCCCCTCCGCACAGCCAGACAGAACGCATTATAGAAATAAAGATGGCGCCACGCATGAATGCACTTATATTACACGCGGCCAAAGGGCAAGGACAACCGGAGCGCCGATTCCCGACATAAAACACGCTGTGCGGGGAAGTGAGGCCCAGAAGTCCACAAATCAGCATTAACCAGTTCAGGAGGAAGAGCCGTCCGTTATCCTGCGAGCAGCTCAACGTCGGGATAGTAGAGGTCACCGCAGAGTTCTGTGCACACTAAAGTGCTGCATTAAATATAGTTCTCGACACCTCCCCCCCCCGACACCCCCCCCCCCGTCCCCCGGATCCTGCAATCTTTCCTCCAACAGGTTCCCAGCCTCCTCCTCCTATTCCACACACACACTGCGGCCCCATTCATTCCTATGGGTAAGCCATATTCATGGTGGCCTTCAATAGCCCCTCGGAGGATGGCTCAGAGAACAGGCCCGCCCCTTAAGCGCAGCCCACCCGGGATAATACTACCTACCACCTCCCCCCCCCGATCCAGGGATCCTCCCTCAGACAGGTTCCCACTTTGTTCTTCATTATACTGCACACAGCGGCCCCATTCATTCCTATAGGTAAGCTGTACTTATGGTGGCCTCCAATGGTCCTTCAGAGTACAGATCACAAAATAAGTCTTGCTCTCTACGCGGTGCTCTTTACACTGTGCTCTCTACACTGTGATCTCTACACTGTGCTCTCTACACTGTGATCTCTACACTGTGCTCTCTACACTGTGATCTCTACACTGTGCTCTCTACACTGTGCTCTTTACACTGTGCTCTCTACACTGTGCTCTTTACACTGTGATCTCTGCACTATGATCTCTACACTGTGCTCTCTACACTGTGATCTCTACACTGTGCTCTTTACACTGTGATCTCTACACTGTGCTCTCTACACTGTGATCTCTACACTGTGATCTCTACACTGTGATCTCTACACTGTGCTCTTTACACTGTGATCTCTACACTGTGCTCTCTACACTGTGATCTCTACACTGTGATCTCTACACTGTGCTCTCTACACTGTGATCTCTACACTGTGCTCTCTACACTGTGCTCTCTGCACTGTGATCTCTACACTGTGCTCTCTACACTGTGATCTCTACACTGTGCTCTTTACACTGTGATCTCTGCACTGTGATCTCTACACTGTGATCTCTACACTGTGATCTCTACACTGTGCTCTCTACACTGTGATCTCTACACTGTGCTCTTTACACTGTGATCTCTGCACTGTGCTCTCTACACTGTGATCTCTACACTGTGCTCTCTACACTGTGATCTCTACACTGTGCTCTTTACACTGTGATCTCTGCACTGTGATCTCTACACTGTGCTCTCTACACTGTGATCTCTACACTGTGCTCTCTACACTGTAATCTCTACACTGTGCTCTCTACACTGTGATCTCTACACTGTGCTCTCTACACTGTAATCTCTACACTGTGATCTCTACACGATGCTCTCTACACTGTGATCTCTACACTATGCTCTCTATACTGTGATCTCTACACTGTGATCTCTGCACTGTGATCTCTACATTGGTGCTCTCTATAAGGTGCTCTCTACACTGTGCTCTCTACTCTGTGATCTCTGCACTGTGCTCTCTACTCTGTGCTCTCTACATTGTGCTCTCTACATTGTGCTCTCTACAATGTGCTCTCTACTCTGTGCTCTCTACAATGTGCTGTCTACTCTGTGATCTCTGCACGATGCTCTCTATACTGTGATCTCTACACTGTGATCTCTGCACTGTGATCTCTACATTGGTGCTCTCTACACTGTGCTCTCTACTCTGTGATCTCTGCACTGTGCTCTCTACTCTGTGCTCTCTACACTGTGCTCTCTACTCTATGCTCTCTGCACTGTGCTCTCTACAATGTGCTCTGTGTACTGTGCTCTCTACAATGTGCTCTGTGTACTGTGCTCTGTGCTCTCTACAATGTGCTCTGTGTACTGTGTTCTCTACACTGTGCTCTCAACATTGTAATCTCTTCACTGTGCTCTCTACACTGTGCTCTCTACACTGTGATCTCTGTACTGTGCTCTCTGTACTGTGCTCTTCGTACTTTTTTCTCTCTACACTATGCTCTCTACACTGTGCTTTCTACATGGTGCTTTCTACACGTTGCTCTCTGTACTGTGCTCTTTGTACTTTGCTCTCTCTCTACATGGTGCTCTCTGTACTGTGCTTTTTATACAGGGTCCAAATGTCAAGTGGTCTGTCAACACAGGTGAAGATGACATCATTACTTTATAGTTCTAAGTATATATTTTATATATAATAATAACAAATATGATACAAATACAACACCAATCTCTTTATTTTAACGATCTCTCTCTGTCTAAAATGTTTCTAATTAGAACAATAACTTTCCTAATGTCTCCTGCGTAACGCCAACCGTCTCCTGAATGGTAATAAAAGTGGATGAAATGGAGGAGATTCATCAGAATTATCAAAAGAAGAAGCGAACACGACCCCCCCTCCCCCGCACATGGGGAAGATGAACTTCAAATTGTAATTAAAGTGTTACTAAACCCACAACAGTACAATCAGTCTGTATATGCAGAAAAGCATGCTTGTTATACTCACTGTGGGACATAAGGGGTTGATCCTCCGCATTGTGTAAAAAAGCTGTTTGATCCTCTCTTCTCTGATCCTCCCCTTCTTCAAATGTCCACGTCTTATCTCCTGATAAGACAGACTGAACCGTAGCTATTCTGCACATGCTCAGTTTGGTTTATATTGTTAGAGAGAGTTTTTTTTTCTTGGGAGAGTGCATGTGATCAGCACAGGGTCAATCAGCACTGTCCAGACAGAGGCCAGGGGTTCTGCATCCTCCTAGAGTAGAAAGAAAACTCCTCCAAGCTTTAAACAGTGCTCGGCTGGACACTGATAGAAGCCACAAGACTGCTCTAACTGCTGATGGGAAAAGGTATTTAGCAGTTTATATTTACTAAAACAATTGCATTTCCCCGTTCTGTGTATTGTTGGAGACCAGATATAGTGAATGCAGGGTCCGGGTAGAGCTGATATAGTGAATGCAGGGTCCGGGGAGACCAGATATAGTGAATGCAGGGTCCGGGGAGACCAGATATAGTGAATGCAGGGTCCAGGGAGAGTAGATATAGTGAATGCAAGGTCCTGGGAGACCAGATATAGTGAATGCAGGGTCCTGGGAGACCGGATATAGTGAATGCGGGGTCCTGGGAGACCGGATATAGTGAATGCAGGGTCCGGGGAGACCGGATATAGTGAATGCAGGGTCCTGGGAGACCAGATATAGTGAATGCGGGGTCCGGGGAGACCAGATATAGTGAATGCGGGGTCCGGGGAGAGCAGATATAGTGAATGCAGGGTCCGGGGAGACCAGATATTGTGAATGCAGGGTCCGGGGAGACCAGATATAGTGAATGCAGGGTCCGGGGAGAGCAGATATAGTGAATGCAGGGTCCGGGGAGGCCGGATATAGTGAATGCAGGGTCCTGGGAGACCAGATATAGTGAATGCAGGGTCTGAGCAGACCAGATATAGTGAATGCGGGGTCCAGGGAGACCAGATATAGTGAATGCAGGGTCCGGGAGACCGGATATAGTGAATGCAGGGTCCGAGGAGACCGGATATAGTGAATGCAGGATCCGGGGAGACCAGATATAGTGAATGCAGGGTCCTGGGAGACCAGATATAGTGAATGCAGGGTCTGAGAAGACCAGATATAGTGAATGCAGGATCCGGGGAGACCCGATATAGTGAATGCAGGGTCCGGGGAGACCGGATATAGTGAATGCTGGGTCCGGGGAGACCAGATATAGTGAATGAGGGGTCCGGGGAGACCAGATATAGTGAATGCAGGATCCGGGGAGACCAGATATAGTGAATGCAGGGTCCAGGGAGACCGGATATAGTGAATGCGGGGTCCGGGGAGAGTGGATATAGTGAATGCAGGATCCGGGGAGAGCGGATATAGTGAATGCCGGGTCCGGGGAGAGCGGATATAGTGAATGCCGGGTCCGGGGAGACCGGATATAGTGAATGCAGGGTCTGGGGAGAGCGGATATAGTGAATGCAGGGTCCGGGGAGAGCGGATATAGTGAATGCAGGGTCCAGGGAGACCAGATATAGTGAATGCAGGATCCAGGGAGACCAGATATAGTGAATGCAGGGTCTGGGGAGACCAGATATAGTGAATGCAGGGTCCGGGGAGACCAGATATAGTGAATGCAGGGTCCGGGGTTTAGTAACACTTCAAATTAATTCGATTTTTTTTTTCCTTTATGGTGCTGATATCTACACACCGCAGAAGTGGCTGCAAAGAGGCTGCAGGAGATGAGAAGCACTGAGATAAAAAATAAAGGTGCAAACAAGTATTTTATTACAACAAAAATTGCGATTGCTCCTGATGTCCAGTGCTTTAGGAAACGAAAAGTGATTCAGTTAGGGCTTTACATTCCCTCTACCTGTCAGTACGCTTCACTGTGTTCCTTTAATAGAAATGGAAAGGCAGAAGTCAGGAGTCACAGATAAGACGGGAGAAGCTGATTCAACATTACCCTTTCTCATTTCCTGCCCTGTGTCCACACCATCTCTCTTCATTACCCATCACCTACAAGACTGACAGAAATCGAGTCGTCTATAAATCACTGCCAATTGAATCAGCACCCCCCCGAACCCCGCCAGCCGCTCAAAGGAGCCGCATTGGTGGTAAAGTTGCTGAAATAGCCTGCGTCAGGAACATCTGGGATCAGATCCTAGCAGAGTCCATCACAAAGGATATTGTTCTGTCTAGTAAAATCTTCTTTGCTGTTTGCCCGTGGCGACCAATCAGATGGCAGCTTTAATATCTCACCTTTTAGGTATTAAAAAAAAAAAAAATTGGTCTTGTCGGTTTGTCTCTCCTTCCCGTTCTAGTGGTACTCTCCCTTTCGGCTTGTGCCGGGTCTTTTGTTTTGCAGTGTTTGGTAGCCATTCCCACATCGGTGTAGCCCTTTCAACTTGGGTCCCTACAGCAGGTTCTTTGAGGGACACATTTCTGTCTATGAACTCTAGGTAAGCGTGTTGTACCATAAACGTCTTGGGTCACATATATGTCAGGAGATCAGGACATTGTTGTCTCTTATTAACAGAGCTTCACTATATCTGGTCTCCCCGGACCCAGCCTTGAGTCCAGTGACAAGAACTCCCCCATATCAATGGGAACAGCTTGTTGGCAAGGCTAGAATACTTCAGAAAAAGTCAATTCCATAGCACAATTTTACAAGTATCCTCCTGCGCTCAATATAGACACGATCCCTACCTTAACAGCTGCTGTCACTCTACCTTAACCATTAAGTAGCCAAATATATACAAAAAATAGTGAAGCGCTTAATAAATAAACATATAAAACTACATATATTAAGGTGCCATCAGTGAATAAAGTGCTAAACGTTAATATTCCTTGTAAACGCTGGAATATTATCAACCAATATTAATTAGAAGTAGTATTAAACCAACCAAACTGAATTCCTAATTTATCAGTGATAAACACAACAGTGACAAATGATGATATAACTCCACAGAGGTATCCTTATTCTCCTTCACTATTTAAATAAAAAGTGCAATAATTGAAGTGAATAAGTGTATCCAAAAAAACTTTTTTTAAAAGTGCATATACAAATCATATATATATGTATAAAGCATACATCATATATATATAAATAAATAAATAAATAAATAAAGTCCATGCAAGTGTAACTTGTGATAGAACAGTGATCTCCACTTCTAGTGCTCAAACACAAATCCTCAAATGGCAGCAGTGCCTGCTCACCTCCCCGCACTGACCCTCAAGGGGCCAAAAGGCTACTGATCTCCTCTATGGCAAACTTTCTCCTCCTCCTCTCGGTAGCTCAGCAGGTGATCCCAAGGTCTCCACTTCTCCTCCACTCATATATCATATAGGGCAAAAAACAGAACTTCCCATAGTGTAATAATGTTTATTGTAAGCCACTTCTCATTACATAGCGGTTATACTCACATTGGATTTCCTGTTACAAAAGCCTTCCACCTCATCCTATAGGTGTATCTTATGAACACAGGGGGAAACCAATATGGCCGCTCCGTTCGGACATGCGTCCCACGTGACCGGAAGTGACGTAGTTCCAAAACCGGATATGGCGTACCGACGCGTTGCGTCACGTGCGTCGTGACTTCATCAGGGTTAACGCCCACCAGTGACTGAATGCCTTTAAATAGGATCCAGCCTAAACTCTCTTCCCAATTGAAGGGCGGGCTCCCGGCGGCCATTTTACCGAAGCCCGCTATCTTCACTAAACAACACGGAGGAACATTAACATAATGTCCCCCTATGGGGAAAAAAACCTCGATCTATGCCACTATTTTGATCCGCGATATGTAAAAACACACTTTGGTAGTATTAAAAACCACTTATTGAACCTATGTTACTTTATTAGATGGACAACACTTAAAAATTGAGTATATAAACATTAAAAACATAATAACCAAAATATATATGTATATCCAAATACATATATTTCAACATTTTATTAGATTGCCCTTCTACATATAGAGCAATCTTAGGTTTTTTTTTTTTTTTTGTTTTTTTTTTAAAAAACCCATATTCTAGTTATATATCCCTCAAAAAAGTTTATTTACACCTCAATGTTAAAAATAAGAAAAAAAATTAAAAAATATAAAAATAAATAACTATAAATTCAAACATTTATTACTTAAACCTTTCCCAGAAAAAATATCTCCACTGTATGTAAAAAATCTCATATACATATAGGGGTCATAGCGATACACCTATAGCTTGAGTTTACAGTTTGCTCATATTTATATATATAAACCTAATATTCATCCTTTTTATTGTATCTCATATATTTAAAAACCATTAGATTGAACAACATATTAATGCACTACTAATTAAAATAAACTCATAATCTATAAATATATACCTAAACCATTTAGTATTCTCATCTATTCTACCGATAGACCATTAATAAATTGCCAATAAATCAATAAATATATATCTATTTCAATCCGCCTACCACCACTAGGGGCTTCCTAAAAGAATGTAAAGGAATATTAAAAATTTAAAAGTCACTAATAAAACAATTTAGATCGAATTCCACATTGAGTCCTAAAGGTGCCTGTGTATGCATAGTAAAAATCCATCGGGATTCCGCCTGGCTCAAAGATTTGATCCTATTACTACCTCTCCAGTGTTTGGTATATTTTTGTATCCCCCAGAACTTCAAACCTGAAGGATCCTTATTATGTTTTTTTAAAAAATGTTTGGATACACTGTGTTTCGGGAAACCATTTTTTATGTTCTGGACATGTTCCCTAATGCGTTTCCAGAGTGGCCTTTTTGTTCTGCCTATATATTGATAGCCACAGCCACACTCCAAACCATAAACCACACCTTCTGTACGGCAAGTAATAAAATCTTTGATTTTAAACTCCATTCCGTCAACATTACATTTAAAGGTTTTACGTTTCGTGTTTTTTCCTCTCGTTTCTCTGCACCCATAACATTGTCTGCACGGGAAAAAACCTATTTGGTCCAAAAAAGTCAATTTTCTCTTCCTATCAGGTGGATCTAACACACTCTTTACTAACCTCATCCTTAATGTGGGTGCTCTTCTATAGATAAATTTTGGGCAATCATCTAATATTGGATTCAACACAGGATCTGATTTCAGAATTGACCAATGTCTCCTGAATATTTGTTCTATTTTTTTATAATGGACATTGAAGTCTAGCACAATGGCCATCTGACTGTCAAAATTCTCGTCCTTCTTCTTGTCCACTATTAACGAATTCCTCTCCAATTTCCCCACTTCATGAATCTTTCTTTCATTTCCTGTTTTGGGTACCCTTTGTTTATAAATTTATTCCCCAGCACTTCCGCCTGTTTTTTATATTCTTCTTGATTTGAGCAGTTCCTTTTTAACCTGACCAGTTGTCCCTTTGGAATATTATATAGCCATGGGGGAAAATGGCAACTGTCTACTGGTATAAAACCGTTCCTATCTACTTCCTTAAAGAACGTTTTGGTAATAATATTTCCTCTTTCTATTCTGATATTAAGATCTAGAAAGTTGACTTGACAGTTATCATATGTCCATGAGAAATTTATATTTCTATTATTATTGTTCATTCCATTCAAAAAGCCTAATAGTGACTCACTGTTTCCTTTCCATATAATGATCACGTCATCTATATATCTGGAATATAGCATAAGTTCCTCAGGGGTTTGACTATAAATCGCCTCTTCTTCCCAGTGGGCCATATACAAATTGGCCACACTGGGGGCATACTTAGCCCCCATTGCGACTCCTTTTATTTGCTGAAAGAAAGTCTCATCATGCCAGAAATAATTCTGTTGGAGGCCAAATTCTAAGCATTTTAATATATATTTTCTTTGGGGCCATCCAATGTTAGTGTATTGTCTCAGGCCCCAAGCTGCGGCCTCCACTGCTCCATCGTGATCTATAATAGTATATAAAGAAGTTACATCCGCACTTGCTAGAATAACTTCCGAATTTATCTCTATTTTATCTAGTAGTTGAATTAGGTGCTTGGTGTCACGTAGATAGGCTTTGGTCCTTCGAACTGCGGGTTGTAGGTAGAAGTCCACATATTGACCTAGTCTCGCTAAAATAGATTGTATTCCATTTACAATGGGTCTACCCGGAGGCTCCCTCATATTTTTGTGTATCTTGGGAATTGTGTATATTATGGGTATCCTACATGTTTCTGGTACTAGGTATTTTGCCTCCTTTTTATTTAAAAATTTCCTATTTTCTCCTTCTTGTACCAGTTTAACCAATTTCTTCTTATATATTAATGTCGGGTCTTTTGGAATAACTTTGTATGTAGTAATATCAGATAATTGTTTATTCAATTCCTGTAAATAGTAATCTTTCGACAGAATCACAATCCCCCCTCCTTTATCTGCCGGTCTGATTACTATATTATCTCTTTTATCCAAAAGAGATAATATAGTAATCAGACCGGCAGATAAAGGAGGGGGGATTGTGATTCTGTCGAAAGATTACTATTTACAGGAATTGAATAAACAATTATCTGATATTACTACATACAAAGTTATTCCAAAAGACCCGACATTAATATATAAGAAGAAATTGGTTAAACTGGTACAAGAAGGAGAAAATAGGAAATTTTTAAATAAAAAGGAGGCAAAATACCTAGTACCAGAAACATGTAGGATACCCATAATATACACAATTCCCAAGATACACAAAAATATGAGGGAGCCTCCGGGTAGACCCATTGTAAATGGAATACAATCTATTTTAGCGAGACTAGGTCAATATGTGGACTTCTACCTACAACCCGCAGTTCGAAGGACCAAAGCCTATCTACGTGACACCAAGCACCTAATTCAACTACTAGATAAAATAGAGATAAATTCGGAAGTTATTCTAGCAAGTGCGGATGTAACTTCTTTATATACTATTATAGATCACGATGGAGCAGTGGAGGCCGCAGCTTGGGGCCTGAGACAATACACTAACATTGGATGGCCCCAAAGAAAATATATATTAAAATGCTTAGAATTTGGCCTCCAACAGAATTATTTCTGGCATGATGAGACTTTCTTTCAGCAAATAAAAGGAGTCGCAATGGGGGCTAAGTATGCCCCCAGTGTGGCCAATTTGTATATGGCCCACTGGGAAGAAGAGGCGATTTATAGTCAAACCCCTGAGGAACTTATGCTATATTCCAGATATATAGATGACGTGATCATTATATGGAAAGGAAACAGTGAGTCACTATTAGGCTTTTTGAATGGAATGAACAATAATAATAGAAATATAAATTTCTCATGGACATATGATAACTGTCAAGTCAACTTTCTAGATCTTAATATCAGAATAGAAAGAGGAAATATTATTACCAAAACGTTCTTTAAGGAAGTAGATAGGAACGGTTTTATACCAGTAGACAGTTGCCATTTTCCCCCATGGCTATATAATATTCCAAAGGGACAACTGGTCAGGTTAAAAAGGAACTGCTCAAATCAAGAAGAATATAAAAAACAGGCGGAAGTGCTGGGGAATAAATTTATAAACAAAGGGTACCCAAAACAGGAAATGAAAGAAAGATTCATGAAGTGGGGAAATTGGAGAGGAATTCGTTAATAGTGGACAAGAAGAAGGACGAGAATTTTGACAGTCAGATGGCCATTGTGCTAGACTTCAATGTCCATTATAAAAAAATAGAACAAATATTCAGGAGACATTGGTCAATTCTGAAATCAGATCCTGTGTTGAATCCAATATTAGATGATTGCCCAAAATTTATCTATAGAAGAGCACCCACATTAAGGATGAGGTTAGTAAAGAGTGTGTTAGATCCACCTGATAGGAAGAGAAAATTGACTTTTTTGGACCAAATAGGTTTTTTCCCGTGCAGACAATGTTATGGGTGCAGAGAAACGAGAGGAAAAAACACGAAACGTAAAACCTTTAAATGTAATGATGACGGAATGGAGTTTAAAATCAAAGATTTTATTACTTGCCGTACAGAAGGTGTGGTTTATGGTTTGGAGTGTGGCTGTGGCTATCAATATATAGGCAGAACAAAAAGGCCACTCTGGAAACGCATTAGGGAACATGTCCAGAACATAAAAAATGGTTTCCCGAAACACAGTGTATCCAAACATTTTTTAAAAAACATAATAAGGATCCTTCAGGTTTGAAGTTCTGGGGGATACAAAAATATACCAAACACTGGAGAGGTAGTAATAGGATCAAATCTTTGAGCCAGGCGGAATCCCGATGGATTTTTACTATGCATACACAGGCACCTTTAGGACTCAATGTGGAATTCGATCTAAATTGTTTTATTAGTGACTTTTAAATTTTTAATATTCCTTTACATTCTTTTAGGAAGCCCCTAGTGGTGGTAGGCGGATTGAAATAGATATATATTTATTGATTTATTGGCAATTTATTAATGGTCTATCGGTAGAATAGATGAGAATACTAAATGGTTTAGGTATATATTTATAGATTATGAGTTTATTTTAATTAGTAGTGCATTAATATGTTGTTCAATCTAATGGTTTTTAAATATATGAGATACAATAAAAAGGATGAATATTAGGTTTATATATATAAATATGAGCAAACTGTAAACTCAAGCTATAGGTGTATCGCTATGACCCCTATATGTATATGAGATTTTTTACATACAGTGGAGATATTTTTTCTGGGAAAGGTTTAAGTAATAAATGTTTGAATTTATAGTTATTTATTTTTATATTTTTTAATTTTTTTTCTTATTTTTAACATTGAGGTGTAAATAAACTTTTTTGAGGGATATATAACTAGAATATGGGTTTTTTAAAAAAAAAACAAAAAAAAAAAAAAAACCTAAGATTGCTCTATATGTAGAAGGGCAATCTAATAAAATGTTGAAATATATGTATTTGGATATACATATATATTTTGGTTATTATGTTTTTAATGTTTATATACTCAATTTTTAAGTGTTGTCCATCTAATAAAGTAACATAGGTTCAATAAGTGGTTTTTAATACTACCAAAGTGTGTTTTTACATATCGCGGATCAAAATAGTGGCATAGATCGAGGTTTTTTTCCCCATAGGGGGACATTATGTTAATGTTCCTCCGTGTTGTTTAGTGAAGATAGCGGGCTTCGGTAAAATGGCCGCCGGGAGCCCGCCCTTCAATTGGGAAGAGAGTTTAGGCTGGATCCTATTTAAAGGCATTCAGTCACTGGTGGGCGTTAACCCTGATGAAGTCACGACGCACGTGACGCAACGCGTCGGTACGCCATATCCGGTTTTGGAACTACGTCACTTCCGGTCACGTGGGACGCATGTCCGAACGGAGCGGCCATATTGGTTTCCCCCTGTGTTCATAAGATACACCTATAGGATGAGGTGGAAGGCTTTTGTAACAGGAAATCCAATGTGAGTATAACCGCTATGTAATGAGAAGTGGCTTACAATAAACATTATTACACTATGGGAAGTTCTGTTTTTTGCCCTATATGATATATGAGTGGAGGAGAAGTGGAGACCTTGGGATCACCTGCTGAGCTACCGAGAGGAGGAGGAGAAAGTTTGCCATAGAGGAGATCAGTAGCCTTTTGGCCCCTTGAGGGTCAGTGCGGGGAGGTGAGCAGGCACTGCTGCCATTTGAGGATTTGTGTTTGAGCACTAGAAGTGGAGATCACTGTTCTATCACAAGTTACACTTGCATGGACTTTATTTATTTATTTATTTATTTATATATATATGATGTATGCTTTATACATATATATATGATTTGTATATGCACTTTTAAAAAAAGTTTTTTTGGATACACTTATTCACTTCAATTATTGCACTTTTTATTTAAATAGTGAAGGAGAATAAGGATACCTCTGTGGAGTTATATCATCATTTGTCACTGTTGTGTTTATCACTGATAAATTAGGAATTCAGTTTGGTTGGTTTAATACTACTTCTAATTAATATTGGTTGATAATATTCCAGCGTTTACAAGGAATATTAACGTTTAGCACTTTATTCACTGATGGCACCTTAATATATGTAGTTTTATATGTTTATTTATTAAGCGCTTCACTATTTTTTGTATATAATTCCATAGCACAGCCCCCCCCCTCCTTGAACCTCATAGCCCTCTCCGCTTTTAGGAGTGTCTAATTACTGTCTATGCTGGCCCAGCTCCTCCACCCCTACCCTTACCTCCCTAAAAAACTTTAATATATCTCTGGGGGATCAGTGTAGGGGGAATAATATGGAGGGTCACTTGAGTGAGAGCTTTGGGTCTGCTGCTATCATATCAAAGATGGTGCCACCCAGAAGTCTCAAGGCTTTGGGATGTCTACCAGGGGCGGACTGACAACTCATGGGGCCCCCCGGGCAATAGGGGATCAAAAAAGCCTATGAAAAAGGTACCAGGGGCATCTTATGGGGCCCCCTACTGACCCCGGGCCCTCGGGCAGTGCCCGAGTTTCCAAATGGTCAGTCCGCCCCTGATGTCTACACAAAGGGAGGATTTTCCATGGAAATAACATGAATAAAATACATGAAATGCACATATGATCCTCTCCATCACGATCCCCCATCCGCTCCATCACGATCCCCCATCCTCTCCATCACGACCCCCCATCCTCTCCATCACGATCCCCCATCCTCTCCATCACGACCCCCCATCCTCTCCATCACGACCCCCCATCCTCTCCATCACGATCCCCATCTTCTCCATCACGATCCCCCATCCGCTCCATCACGATCCCCCATCCGCTCCATCACGATCCCCCATCCTCTCCATCACGATCCCCCATCTTCTCCATCACGATCCCCCATCCTCTCCATCACGACCCCCCATCCGCTCCATCACGATCCCCCATCCTCTCCATCACGATCCCCCATCCTCTCCATCAAGATCCCCCATCCTCTCCATCACGATCCCCCATCCACTCCATCACGACCAATAACGCCACCATCAGTCCCACCCCGCAAGCCAAAGTCCTAGGTGTCACTCTAGACTCCAATCTGTCCTTCCAGCTCCAGGTCCAATCGTTGGCAAACTCATGCAGGCTCCACCTCCGCAACATCTCCAAAATACGTTCGTTCCTAACCCCAGACCCTACTAAACAACTCGTTCACTCCCTTATTATCTGATGTCTGGACTACTGTAACTCCCTCCTCACCGGCCTACCTCATCACAGACTATCCCCGCTTCAGTCTATCCTGAACTCAGCGGCCAGACTCATCCACCTTACCAACCGCTCTGCTTCTGCCACCCCCCTCTGCCAATCCCTCCACTGGCTCCACCCCCCTCTGCCATTCCCTCCACTGGCTCCCGATTGCCCAATGCATTAAATTCAAACTACTAACATTGATGTACAAATCCATTCATAATGCTGCCGCAAACTACATCACCGATCTGATATCCAAATACCACCCAACCCGTACTCTTCGCTCCTCACAAGACCTCCTACTCTCTAGCTCTCTGGTCTCCTCCTCCCACGCCTGACTCCAGGACTTCTCCAGGACTTCCCCCATCCTCCGGAACTCACTACCCCAATCCATCAGACTGTCACCTACCCTCCTCACCGTTAGGCACACCCTGAAAACCCATCTCTTCAGGGAAGCCTTCCCCATCCTCACCTAACAACCGATCTCCTCCACTCCTCCTACCACTCCATCCCCCACAGCCATTTCCTCCTGTACCACTATCCCCTCCCTCCTAGATTGTAAGCTCCAAGAACCCCTTGAGTATTGTATTGTTACTGTATTGTCTCATGTTCTGTCCCCCACTATAATGTACAGCGCTGAGCAAACTTTTTGGCGCTATATAAATACTATATAATAATAATAATCTTGTGGGAAGATTTTTGTAGAACTGAATGATCTATGACAGGGTCTCTTTAAAGGAACGAAAATCACCGTATCTGCATTGTGATGGCTTCTCATGGAATCTATTGATTGTCCTACAGACCTCAAGTTATCCTTTGCACAGCAAGTGCAGTATTTCGGTCTCTCCTCCTCCTCCTCTTCCTCCTCCTTCTCCTCCTCCGGGTGCTCGGCACCTCTGATGTCCTATAGCCTGCAATGAATTAGGAACTGGTGAGACTGAAGGATCAATTCAGCAGATTTCTTTCCTGTAATACTTATTAGCAATTTTGGCATCGGCTCCAGACTTGCAGCTTCTGCTGACACGATTTGGCCAATCAAAGCTTCAAATCTTCCTTTTATTTGATGCAGCAGTTAGGATGCCAGGGGGGGGGACATTTACTTATTACTAATTCCTTTAAATTCTCCCTCCGGCCTTCCCTTCAGTCTTGCACAGTTGTACCGGCTCCTCTCCTGGCTTACTCTGATTTCACTGCACACTGTGAGCTTCTCACAATGTGCATTAGAAGCTGCAGCACGTCAGAGCCCGCCTCATTTCCTGCCTGGAGGACGTCCAGCATCATCTAGAGCTTTCCTCCCCAGCATTGACTGTCCCTGGCCCCATCCAGTGTCACAGGTGGTATGTGATCATTGTGATTGGTTGTCACAGTGGTCAGGTGATTGCTCATTTAACCCAAACAAGGTATGTGACAGTGCGGTCATGGTGCTGGCGTCGTGTAGTTGAGCACTCCGATCACAGAACAGTGTTGCCAGCTGTAGGTGGCAGCACAGCATGACAGCCCACCACTATACTGCCACATATATATACTGTATATACTGCCAGCAAAAAGGGGCTAACCATGTGCCAGTGTACCCCTTCCAGGTATTTACTGTCTCTCACAGAGGTCACAGTATTCCCCCTGAAAATGCCTTCATCTGTTTTTCTTTCCAGAAGGACAGCACAATCTTTGCTCAGGTATCATCCAGGGTCACCACCTACTTCATGGACTGAGATGTCGGCTCAGAAATGACACAATCATCCTGGTGTCTGTGCAGTTCTTAACTGGGTTCACAAATGTCTGACACAGATCAGCCCCTGCTGCTGCCTCTCACCTTGTGACTTGGTGCAAAGTTACTGGGGGAGGGGAGACTGAGGAAATGCTTCCTCTTACCTGCAGCAGACTGATGACAACATCTCAGCCTAGGCAAAATCACTTAACCGGAGCTGAGAGATGGCTTTTCAATGATAAAAGGTAGAAATTATATGGCGGCTGTATATTGTGACAACAATGTAGCCATATAGAATGGGGGGGCACCTACCTGTCCTTTTCTCATCCTCTAATATCTGAAACATGTTCGTCTGGCCAAATTATACATATACTGTATATGTGTGTGTATGTATGTATATATATATATATGTATGTGTGCATGTATATATATATATATATATATATATATATATATATATATATATATATATGGCTTTTTTTCAGCAGGAACGCAGGATCTATTGATGCTGGGGGATCTATTGCTGCTGGGTAGGGAGGGGGATCTCTTGATAAGGGAGGAGTCTATTCTTGCTGGGAGGGATCTACGGCTGAGGGAGGGGTCTGTTGTTGCTGGCTGCTGGGAGATCTATTGTTGCTGGGGGTGCTTTTGTTGCTGGCCGCAGGGGATCCATTTTATTGCTTTTCATGCTATCATTAGGAAATTCCATACAAATGACCTAGCACCACAAAATGATACTTGGTTCTGTATTTAGTATACTAAAAGGGTGGTACTGGTAGGTGGGTAGGCGGTGAAACCAAAGGACGGTGCTCGTAGGTGAGTAGGGGGCGGAGACAAGGGGTGGAAGGGGGGAGAATTATATATAAGGGGTGGAATTATATATATATATTATATATATATGTAATTACAGTATATATATATTCTGATGATAAGGGGACTTTAGGGAGATCCAGGCAGACATATATCAAAGTACATGTCTCTTTGATAAGTACAGAAAAAGCATGTAGCTGGAGTTACCCTTTAAGGCTAGGGGCGGACTGACAACTCATGGGGCTCCCGGGCAATAGGGGATCATGGGGCCCCTGTGTCCTTGCCCAAACTCAAAAAAGCCTATGAAAAAGGTACCAAGGGCATCTCATGGGGCCCCCTACTGAGCCCGGGCCCTCGGGCAGTGCCCGAGTTTCTAAATAGTCAGTCTGCCCCTGAAGGCTACTGAGAAGCTCAGAAAGGCGGTAAGGAGTCTTTGGAAAAATGACAGTCGGTTTCTTCCCCCGGGGGGAGCGCAGAGTCCTTGGCTTCTTGCCTGGGCTGGTTGAATCTTCGGCGTTCGCTGCTGACGCAGTTGTCGTGGTGTTTGCAGTAATTGACTGGGGCTGGGTGGGGCGTGGAAGAAGCAAACAATCCTCTATTAAATCACCTCCTCGCACATCAAATCCGCACTCAGAGCAGCGCTATCAGCATGAGACACCAAACTGCCACTTAAAGATCTCCAAGGAGAAGCGGTCCCATCCCGTGTCTGAGATGCGGGAAATGCATTCCTGTCACATGCTGCAACGGCAGTCAGTTGGTCACCTGTTTTAATGCGGATTAGTTTAGGACCACTTAAAGTGTACGTCAGGGCAACATAACATGGTACACCTTTACAATACATGCACGTCTCCCATGTGTTAGTCCTTTAGTCCTCCTTTACACCGGAGTGATAAGTCGCACCCGATTGTCTGTAATGGAACATAGAAACATAGAAAAGTGATGGCAGAAAAAGACCAAGTGGTCCATCGAGTCTGCACATTTTTTGTTATTGTGTGTGTTTTTAGTGGTCTTTTTTTGTTTTTTGGGGGGGTTTTGGGGGGTTGGGGTTTTTTGTTTTTGTTTTTTTTTGTTAACTTTCTTACCTGATGCTTGTCCCAAGCATGTTTGAAGCAATTTACTGTTCACTGGCTCACTACCTCTGCTGGAAGATTATTCCAAGCATCAACTACTCTTTCAGTAAAATAATACTTCCTGAGATTTGTTTTGAACTTTCCTCCAGTTAGTTTAGGGTCATATCCCCGTGTTCTTGATTTTGGTTTCATGCCGGGGCGGACTGACAACTCATGGGGCCCCCGGGCAATAGGGGATCATGGGGCCAATGTGTCCTTGCCAAACTCAAAAAAGCCTATGAAAAAGGTACCAGGGGCATCTCATGGGGCCCCCTACTGACCCCGGGCCCTCGGGCAGTGCCCGAATTTCCAAATGGTCAGTCCACCCGTTTCATGTTGAAAATCCTGCCCTCCTGAAAATTATTTACCCCCTTAATGTATTTAAAGGTTGCAATCATGTATCCCCTTTCCCTTCTTTCCTCCACACTGTACATGTTAAGTTCCTAAAGTCGCTCTTGATATGTTTTATCCCCCAGATCTTTCACCATTTTTGTTACCCGTCTCTGGACACGTTCTATCTTATCATTATCTTTTTGTAAGTGAGGTCTGCAGAGCTGGACACAGTATTCTAAATGAGGTCTAACTAAAGATCTATATAGAGGAATCAGGACCTCCTTCCTCCTGCTGGTGACCCCTCTAGTAATATAAAGATCTATATAGAGGAATCAGGACCTCCTTCCTCCTGCTGGTGACCCCTCTAGTAATATAAAGATCTATATAGAGGAATTGGGACCTCCTTCCTCCTGCTGGTGATCCCTCTAGTAATATAAAGATCTATATAGAGGAATCAGGACCTCCTTCCTCCTGCCGGGGACCTCTGATGTGATGGGGGGGACCTCTGATGTGATGGGGGGGACCTCTGATGTGATAGGATGGCTTCTGATGTGATAAGATGACCTCTGATGTGATGGGGGACCTCTGATGTGATGGAAAGACCACCGATGTGATGAGATGGCCTCTGATGTGATGAGATGACCTCTGATGTGATGGGAGAACCTCTGATGTGATGAGATGACCTCTGATGTGATGGGAGAACCTCTGATGTGATGAGATGACCTCCTATGTGAAGGGAAGACCTCCGATGTGATGAGATGACCACTGATGTGATGGGGGACCTCTGATGTGATAGAAAGACCTCCAATGTGATGGGGGACCTCTGATGTGATGGGGGTTCCTCTGATGTGATGAGATGACCTCTGATGTGATGGGGGAACCTCTGTGATGGGAAGACCTCCGATGTGATGGGAAGACCTCCGATGTGATGGGGGACCTCTGATGTGATGGAAAGACCACTGATGTGCTGAGATGACCACTGATGTGATGGGGGACCTCTGATGTGATGGAAATACCTCTGATGTGATGAGATGACCTCTCATGTGATGGGTGGACCTGCAATGTGATGGGAAGACCTCCGATATGATGGGAGGACCTCTGATGTGATGGGAGGACCTGCAATGTGATGGGAAGACCTCCGATGTGATGGGATGACCTCTGATGTGATGGGAGGACCTCTGATGCGATGAGAGGACCCCTAATGTGATGGGGAACTCTGATGTGATGGGGGACTCTAATTTGAAAGTGAGGACTCTGAAGTGAACTTATTTTCATCAAGATGGTTGAGTACATTGTCCCAGGCTCAGGTCTCCCATTTATAACTTTAAGGTTTTTTAAATTTGTACCTAAAATGTGTACTTTCCCCCCTCTATTCAGCAATTGTTTCATTATTCTTTCTAAATCTTATCCAGGGTGTCACCACTGCTGCTTCGTCTGTGTCATTACTGTATGTCAAATCAGACTTTTATTTGCACAGTCTATGGGTTCACTCACTGTCACTCACTGTCACTCACTGTCACTGTCAGGTGTGCGCATGCTTAGTGACAGTTATGAGACAAGCCACGTGACTCAACCAAAGAAATGGGAAAGGAGAGCGGAGACAACATGTACTTCCATCCACAGTTCTCATGCACGGACGTCAGTCTATGAAACATCTACTTATGTATGTGAAGGTGACAGGTCCTCTTTGATCACTGTAAATTCTCAGATTTTCCCCCTGTGCAGCAAAGCACGCGGTCTTTTTCATCGTCCAGCACCTGAACGGGTTAAACCTCCTCGGGCGAGCTCTGTGAATTTAAAATCAGTCGTGTTTCCTGCGTGTCCTTGGCCCCGTGACCCCGTTACAGAGCCCGCACGCATTGTTGTACATCAGAGCGCGGTCTCGGCAGCGCGGCGGCGTCTGACTCTTGCTTACCGCTCCCAGAGAATGGGAAGAAGGCCTGTAAAATTGATGATATCATAGGAAATGAAATCATCTGGCTTTCCTAGGCCATTCTGTTAAAAAATACTTAGCAGTGCCTCTGTATTGTTCCGCGCCCGCTTTCCCGCAGATCCGAACGCTCAGGATGGGTGTTGACGTTGGGGGGAGGAGAAGCTATTTCTGTGCGCATTATTTAATCATGTAAAATGTGAATATTTATGGCGTGTTCCACCAGGCAGAAGGCACAAATCAATTATTGCAGAAATTAACTTCTGCCACCGTCGCCGGATCAGACAAGATGGATAGAAGGAAGCCTTTGCCGTGTGACCGGCCCGGTCAGAGTCTCCGAGGATCAATGTCACTGCAACAGAGGAGATGTCATTATGTTCCTCTAAATGAATTTATATATATATATATCAGGGGCGGACTGACCATTTGGAAATTCGGGCACTGCCTGAGGGCCCGGGGTCAGTAGGGGGCCCCATGACATGCCCCTGGTACCTTTTTCATAGGCTTTTTTTTAGTTTGGGCAAGGACACAGGGGCCCCATGATCCCCTATTGCCCGAAGGCCCCATGAGTTGTCAGTCCACCCCTGATATATATATAAAACTTTCCTAAAGAGACAGTCCAAGAACATATACAAAAAAGCCCCCCATATTGGTTCATAATAAGTCATAGAATCTTAATCAAAGTGCAAAACCACAATAGGAGCATCAGACTGAGCAGTGGAAGAGTCCAAGGCACGTTACGTATTTATATGATCACTGTTCTGTTTCAAATGCCACTTTATGCATTTATATACCTCCTTAGACCCAATCTGTTCAGACAGTATGGTAACTTGCTGACTTGGTACCATCCACAGGCAGTTTAACTCTTCAATAAGACACAGTGGGGTATATTTACTAAAGCTGGTTCGCTCAGAATCTTGTGCACTTCTGCATAGAAACAAGAGAGCGTACTGCTTTTATTGCTAAAGCTTACTTGAACAAGATGAGGTTAGAAGCTGATTGGCTGTCATGCACAGCTGCACCAGATTCTGAATGAACCAGCTTTAGTGAATAAACCCCAGTAGTTGAATCTAACCCAATTTTACTTCAGTTAAAGAATCTGTAAACTTGCTGCACTGTGTACTTGTATGAAAAAGTATCCTTTTCTCTTTGCATTGTTTCATGAAACATCTAGTATTCCTGCCAGCACCTCTGCTTTCCTTTTCAAAACTGACCACACTAGGCATGAGAGCACATCATGGTCAGTTTTCTAGCTGTGCTAGGAACTCAGCTCTCCTCCAAAGATCAGACTTGTGCTGACAGTCCCTCCTGTTTCTCCTCCCCCAGCTCTCTAAGATTCCTGTGCAGCTGTGAATAAAGGGTATGTGATCACTTATATAAAATATGTAGAAAAAAGGTATTTATAAAGTTTAATTTTATATATATATATATATATATAATTCAGTATTGAGTTGGCCCCGCCCTTTGCAGCTATAACAGCTTCAACTCCTCTGGGAAGGCCGTCCACAAGGTTTAGGAGGGTGTCTATGGGAAGGTTGGACCATTCTTCCAGAAGCACATTTGTCAGGTCAGGCACTGATGTCGGGGGAGGAGGCCTGGCTCCTGGTGTTCTATGGGGTTGAGGTCAGGACTCTGTGCAGGACAGTCAAGTTCCTCCACCCCAAACTGGCTCCTCCATGTCTTTATGGACCTTGCTTTGTGCACTGGTGTGCAGTCATGTTGGAACAGGAAGAGGCCATCCCCAAACTCTTCCCACAAAGTTGGGAGCATGAAATTGTCCAAAATGTCTTGGTATGCTGACGCCTTACGCGTTCCTTTCACTGGAACTAGGGGGCCAAGCCCAACCCCTGAAAAACAACCCCACACCATAATCCCCCCTCCACCAAACTTAACACTTGGCACAATGCAGTCAGGCAAGTACTTTTCTCCTGGCAACCACCAAACCCAGACACATCCATCGGATTGCCAGACAGAGAAGCATGATTGGTCGCTCCAGAGAACACGTCTCCACTGCTCTAGAGTCCAGTGGCGGCGTGCTTTACACCACAGCATCCGACGCTTTCCATTGCACTTGGTGATGTAAGGCTTGGATGCAGCTGCTCGGCCATGGAAACCCATTCCATGAAGCTCTCTACACACTGTTGTTGTGCTAATCTGAAGGCCACACCAAGTTTGGAGGTCTTTAGTTATTGACTCTGCAGACAGTACTGTGCGCTTCAGCATGCACTGAGTTGCTGTTGTTCCCAGTTGCTTCCACTTTGTTATAATCCCACTAACAGTTGAGCGTGGAATATTTAGTAGCCAGGAAATGTCACGGATGGACTTATTGCACAGGTGACAACCTATCACGGGACCACGCTTGGAGTCACTGAGCTCCTGAGAGCGACCCATTCTTTCACCAATGTTTGTAGAAGCAGTCTGCATGCCTAGGGGCTTGATTGTATACACCTGTGTCCATGGAGGGGATTGGAACACCTGAATCCAATGATTTGGAGGAGTGTCCCAATAATTTTGGTATTAGTGTATGTATGTGTGTGTGTATATATATATATATATATACACTATATACAAGTTCATTGAAGGGTTTCATTTCTTAGAGAGCTTTCCAACCTCTCCTGGTATACTACCCCAAACCCCAGATAGTTCTCTATCCAGCTGTCTGGTGGAATCCCTGAACAAGGGGATCTACGTAGAAGCTGCCGTCTTAAAGCACAGGCCAGCTAGGGCTAGTTAGGCTTCCCACCCATATGCCCTCTCCCCTACTCTCGTCCAGGTGGTGTAGAAGTACTCACTGTCCCTCTTCTGCAAGCTGCAGGTTGGTAGCTGCTTCCAGGCCTTCTGGTGGGCTGGCTCCTTCCTTAGCTCTACAGGTGGTCCTCGCACAGGGGGCTGGTGAGGTTCAGGTTTCCTGTTCAGATCCTTTCTGGAGGCAGGCCCCTTCTCACTGGGCCCCCTCCCAGGCTCCACACTCCAACTCCTGCTCTCACATCGTCCACCCAAACTATCCTGCTACTGAGCAGGCTCAATCACTCTTACAGGTTGTGCTGACCCCATGCCAAGTCTCCTGCTTGGGGATTAGTCAGGATCCCTCAAGAGTGCAGACCAGCTCACCCCCACCCACTGAGTTCTAGAGACTTCTCCAAGTCTTCTAGATCAGGGGGAGGTATCGGTGAGCTGATCTGTAGAGCCTCTCAGCTCTGACCCTCTGACCATCACCCAGGCTGCTACTCACCCTTCTAACTAAAAAAGAATTAGCTATCTCCCCCTGGCTAACTAGGAGGGTGCTACACACCTGAACGTATGAACCAAGCCCTAGGTTTCATTGACAGCACTACACTGAAAAATGGTAACCTCTAAAGCTGTACATGTTGTCAGCAGATTCGCGTTCACTGCAATGGATGCAGAGCTTTGATTGCTGTTGTTATTATTGTCTGCACATCACCTGCCACATTCGCACAGCTCCGCTAAGCACAATTTGTGTCTGAAATGACCGCAGAAAAAAAATGCTGAGCAGTGTAAAACAAGCTGCAATGCTTTCCACCCAAGAAAAAAAAGAAATGTTTTAACTGCCAGGCACGTGTATAGAAATTTGAATGTTTGCTCTCACGTTCTCTGCATATCGCAGCAGAGCAGATCCAAAGAGAAGAATAAAACCTTTCAGATATTATGCCATCATGAAATCTTTCCCTGGTCTGCTCCTGCATGAGCTGCACTGTCAGTATGATGTAATGCAGTAGATGGGTATTGCATCTGGTTCCAGAGAACTGCTCAATTATATAGATACTCAATGCAAGAAGGATGGCTACATGTTGGTGGACCCCAGACCAGGAGCCAGAATCTAAGGGAAGTCATAGATGATGCCATTTTCTTTCCTGCAACCATGGGTTGCAGGAAAGGAAATCACTTGATTCCCCCATCAACACAGTGTTGATGGGGGAATCCTTCCCATGGAGCCTTCCCTGCTAGGAGAACATGATTACTGCTAGCAGCTATAGCCGCCGGCAGTAATCGTATGCAAAAAACAAACATACTGGTTGTACTCAGGTTGATCAAAGAATTGACTTCAGCACATCTAGCCTGCCCAGGAATGGATCAAATCTCTGCCAGTCCCTGCTGAACAAGACAATATTCAATCCATCCATGGCTGGCTTAACTTTTTTGGAACCAACTCTTTATCTAATGGGTTATCCCAATGGGTCCTTGGAGTAGTCTGTAGAAAAGCCCTTCTTGAGCCTTCCCTGCCAGGAGTACATGATCACTGCTAGCAGCTATAGCCGCTGGCAGTAATTGTATGCAAAAAACCTACTATACTGGTTGTAATCAGGTTGATCAATGAATTGACTTCAGTACATCTAGCTTGCCCATAGATGGATCGAATCTCTGCCAGTCCCTGCTGAACCAGCCAAGATTCGATCCATCCATGGCTGGCTTAGCAGTTTTGGAACCAACTCTTTATCTAATGGGTTATCCCAAAGGGTCCTTGGAGTAGTCTGTAGAAAAGCCCTTCTTGACCTTTTTACCCCAGAGGAACCCCTAAAATAATGCTTATCCCAGGGAACCCCAAAACCAATTAATTTAGGATCGATGGGGTAAATACCCCTAACATTGGTGATTAGTAGGATCTGGAACTATGCAGATACAATGGTCAGGATGAAATATTGTGAGCATAATGGATTCAAGATGCAGCAAGATGGGTCAAGATAGAGCAAGATGGATCCTTTGTCTCTCTGAATGTTCCTCTTTATTCCCAAAATCCTAGGAATCAGCCCAGAGGGTGTAGTCTGGAGTATTTACGCACCTCAATGGTGGAGAAGGATCTGGGGGTTCTGGTAGATCACAAGCTTAATAATGACATGCAATGCCAAGCTACGGAGTCTAAAGTGAGCAAAATCCTCTCTTGTATTAAAAGAGGTATAGACTCCAGAGAGAGAGATATCATTTCCCCGGTACAAATCATTAGTAAGACCTCATCTGGAATATGCAGTTCAGTTTTGGGCTCCAATTCACAAAAAGAACATTGGGGAACTGGAGAAAGTACAGAGAAGGGCAACCAAACTTATAAGAGGTATGGAGGAGCTCAGCTATGAGGAAAGATTAGAGGAACTGAATGTATTCTCTCTTGAGAAGAGGAGATTAAGGGGGGATATGATCACCATGTATAATACATGAGGGGGGATATGATCTCCATGTATAATACATAAGGGGGGATATAATCTCCATGTATAATACATAAGGGGGGATATGATCTCCATATATAATACATAAGGGGGATATGATCTCCATGTATAATATATAAGGGGGGATATGATCTCCATGTATAATACATAAGGGGGGATATGATCTCCATATATAATACATAAGGGGGATATGATCTCCATGTATAATACATAAGGGGGGATATGATATCCATGTATAATACATAAGGGGGGATATGATCTCCATGTATAATACATAAGGGGGGATACGATCTCCATGTATAATACATAAGGGGGGATATGATCTCCATGTATAATACATAAGGGGGGATATGATCACCATGTATAATACATAAGGGGGGATATGATCACCATGTATAATACATAAGGGGGGATATGATCACCATGTATAATACATAAGGGGGGATATGATCTCCATGTATAATACATAAGGGGGGATATGATCTCCGTGTAAAATACATAAGGGGGATATGATCTCCGTGTATAATACATAAGGGGGGATATGATCTCTGTGTATAATACATAAGGGGGGATATGATCTCCGTGTATAATACATAAGGGGGGATATGATCTCCATGTATAATACATAAGGGGGATATGATCTCCATGTGTAATACATAAGGGGGGATATGATCTCCATGTGTAATACATAAGGGGGGATATGATCTCCATGTGTAATACATAAGGGGGGGATATGATCTCCATGTGTAATACATAAGGGGGGATATGATCTCCATGTGTAATACATAAGGGGGGATATGATCTCCATGTGTAATACATAAGGGGGGATATGATCTCCATGTATAATACATAAGGGGGGATATGATCTCCATGTATAATACATAAGGGGGGATATGATCTCCATGTATAATACATAAGGGGGGGATATGATCTCCATGTATAATACATAAGGGGGGATATGATCTCCATGTATAATACATAAGGGGGGATATGATCTCCATGTATAATACATAAGGGGGGATATGATCACCATATATAATACATAAGGGGGATATGATCTCCATGTATAATACATAAGGGGGGATATGATATCCATGTATAATACATAAGGGGGGATATGATCACCATATATAATACATAAGGGGGGATATGATCTCCATGTATAATACATAAGGGGGGATATGATCTCCATGTATAATACATAAGGGGGGACATGATCACCATGTATAATACATAAGGGGGGTATGATCTCCATGTATAATACATAAGGGGGGATATGATATCCATGTATAATACATAAGGGGGATATGATCTCCATGTATAATACATAAGGGGGGGATACGATCTCCATATATAATACATAAGGGGGAATATGATCTCCATGTATAATACATAAGGGGGGGTATGATCACCATGTATAATACATAAGGGGGGATATGATCTCCATGTATAATACATAAAGGGGAATATGATCTCCATGTATAATACATAAGGGGGGATATGATCTCCATGTATAATACATAAGGTTGGATATGATCACCATGTATAATACATAAGGGGGGATATGATCTCCATGTATAATACATAAGGGGGGATATGATCTCCATGTATAATACATAAGGAGGGGATGTGATCTCATGTATAATACATAAGGGGGGATATGATCTCCATGTATAATACATAAGGGGGGATATGATCTCCATGTATAATACATAAGGGGGGATATGACCTCCATGTATAATACATAAGGGGGGATATGACCTCCATGTATAATACATAAGGGGGGATATGATCTCCATGTATAATACATAAGGGGGGATATGATCGCCATGTATAATAAATAAGGGGGGATATGATGTCCATGTATAATACATAAGGGGGGATATGACCTCCATGTATAATACATAAGGGGGGATATGACCTCCATGTATAATACATAAGGGGGGATATGACCTCCATGTATAATACATAAGGGTGGATATGATCTCCATGTATAATACATAAGGGGGGATATGATCGCCATGTATAATACATAAGGGGGGATATGATGTCCATGTATAATACATAAGGGGGGATATGACCTCCATGTATAATACATAAGGGGGGATATGACCTCCATGTATAATACATAAGGGGGGATATGATCTCCATGTATAATACATAAAGGGTGATATGATCGCCATGTATAATACATAAGGGGGGATATGACCTCCATGTATAATACATAAGGGGGGATATGATCTCCATGTATAATACATAAGGGGGGATATGACCTCCATGTATAATACATAAGGGGGGATATGATCTCCATGTATAATACATAAGGGGGGATATGACCTCCATGTATAATACATAAGGGGGGATATGACCTCCATGTATAATACATAAGGGGGGATATGATCTCCATGTATAATACATAAGGGGGGATATGATCTCCATGTATAATACATAAGGGGGGATATGATCTCCATGTATAAATACATCAGTGGTTCATATAATGAATCGGTGTAGAGCTATTCCCCCTGAGGACATCACAGAGGACAAGGGGGCACTATTTACATCTGGAGGAAAAGACATTTAATCTCCAAACATGGAAAGGTTTCTTCACAGTAAGAGCTGTGAACATGTGGAATAGACTCCCTCAAGAGTTGGTTCTGGCCAGCTCAGTGGATTGCTTCAAAAAAGTCCTGGATTCATTCTTAGATACACAGAATATAACTGGATATAACATTTATAGGTAAAGTTGATCCAGGGAACATCTGATTGCCTCTCGAGGGATCAGGAAATAATCTTTTTTCCCTGCAGGAGCAAATTGGATCATGCTTTGCTGGGTTTTATTTTGCCTTCCTCTGGATCAACTGTGGGTGTAGGATTATTTCTTTTTTTTTTCTATGGTTGAACTGGATGGACTTTTGTCTTTTTCCAGCCAGACTAACTATGTTTTTTATGTTACTATGTAACATCTGATTGAAGAGTAATATTACTGATACTTGAGCCAGCTTTGTGAGTCCATAAGACACACAGAACACAGCTCGGCCCCATCTCCCGCTCCCGCCTCACAGGCTGTGATTGACAGCAGCAGGAGCCAATGGCTTCCACTGCAGTGTCCAAGCCTAGAAGGAGAGAGATGAGAGAACCTCTGCTCTTGTGCATCTGGCTGGATTGAGATCAGGCTCAGGTAAGTATTTAGGGGGTGCTGGAGGGGGAAGCTGCTTGCAGATTTTTGTTTTCTTACTTTAGTACATAGAATACATTAAGGTGAAAACAAAAAACCTTCTGCTTTTAGAACCACTTTAACCTTTTATAGTCTTTTTTTTAAGTATCTAATAAGTAACACATAACTTAATCTATAAAATAAAGGAAATCTAATTTACTTCTCTTGATTCATTTACTTTATAGCGCAGTCCCAGAATGTTTACCCGTTAAACATCTCTTGTAGATTTTTCTGTTAGTTTGTTAGTCTTGAACAATGCCAGATACAGACATTCTAGAAGAAGAGTCTTGTTCAGGTCATAAGAGTAAATAGCGAGTCAGAACTAGGGGAAAATGCGTTGCAAAGGGAACTTATGTATTGGTGATGTATTTATGATTTGTACTTTCGTCTTTTTTTTTTTTAGGTTCATTTTTGTACCAGAAAACTTTAATAAATAATTTAAAGAAACCCAAAAAACTTTTTTCTCCCACAACCATAAAGCCGGTTAGTTTGTTAATGCCCTTCAAAAAAAGAAGAGGATATGTGATTGTCTTTCCCGTAAACAGCACTCATATTGTCTGAACTAGTTTCAATTAAAGCCGACCATAGATGGATCGAATCTGGTTCCTGACATACCTGATATGGGCATGCTGAATGTACCCAAGTCGATTGATTGATCAATTTGGGTACAACCTACCTGCTGGACTTTACATGCGATTATCACTAGCGGCTGTTATAGCCACTAGGAATAATCACTGCCTTCTCCCAATGGGGTCCCCCCCCCAACTCGGGGTTGCAGGAAAGATATTTGCACCGGCTATGGCTTGCCTTAGAAACGACTCCTGTTCATAGGTGGTGTCCCAGGATGAGTATAATTCATTGTCCATTGGGTCTGGAATAAATGTGTCCTTGCAACAAATTGCTCTGTATGCAAACTTCACAAGTAGAAGAAACAATCCAAGTTTGTGCAGCTCTGAGATCAGTAAACATTCATGTGATCCTGTAAGATTTTGTTTATTTGAGCCTCAAGCAACTATCATCCAGAAATCAATGCAGGTGGGAACAGCACTTGTGATCTGTGAGTACAAGGGGGAACGGGAGGGGGGGACAACTCTGATGTATGGGGACACTGTGATGGGGACACCTGATGGATGGGGATACTGTGGTGGGGACACCTGATGGATGGGGATACTATGATGAGGACACCTGATGTATGGGGACACTGTGGTGGGAACACCTGACGGATGGGGGCACTGTGATGGGGACACTTGATGGATGAGACACCTGATGTATGGGGACACTGTGGTGGGGACACTGTGGTGGGGACACCTGATGGATGGGGATACTGTGGTGGGGACACCTGATGGATGGGGATACTATGATGAGGACACCTGATGTATGGGGACACTGTGGTGGGAACACCTGACGGATGGGGACACTGTGATGGGGACACTTGATGGATGAGACACCTGATGTATGGGGACACTGTGGTGGGGACACTGTGGTGGGGACACCTGATGGATGGGGATACTGTGGTGGGGACACCTGATGGATGGGGATACTATGATGAGGACACCTGACGGATGGGGACACTGTGATGGGGACACTTGATGGATGAGACACCTGATGTATGGGGACACTGTGGTGGGGACACCTGACGGATGGGGACACTTGATGGATGAGGCACCTGATGTATGGGGACACTGTGGTGGGGACACCTGATGTATGGGGACACTGTGGTGAGGACATCTGATGGATGGGGACACTGTGTTGGGGACACCTGATGGATGGGACACCTGATGTAAGGGGACACTGTGATGGGGACACCTGGTGTATGGGGACACTGTGGTGGGGACACCTTATAGATGAGGACACTTGATGGATGGGACACCTGATGTACGAGGCCACTGTGATTGGAACATCTAATGGATGAGGAACCTGTGATGGGAACACTTGGTGGATGGGACACCTGATGTATGGGGACACTGGAATGGAGACACCTAATGGATGGGGACACTGTGATGGGGCCACTTGGTGGATGGAACACCTGATGTATGGGGACACTGGAATGGGGACACTTGCTGTAATGGGACACTGTGATGGGGACATCTGATGTAACGGGACACTGTGATGGGGACATCTGATGTAAGGAGACACTGTGATGGTGACATCTGATGTAAGGAGACACTGTGATGGGGACATTTGATGTATGGGAGTCCTGTTATGGGGACATCTGATGTATGGGGACACTGTGATGGGGACACCTGATACAGGCTGGTAGGGTCCCTAGTCTATTACTTTGCCCAAGGGCCCATGATGCTATTAAGATGACACTACATTGAACTGTGAGTTAGAGGAGTGCTCTGCTGCCTGGGTGTTTGTAAGGTTGGCATTCTGTTTAAGACAAGTTCCAAGTTTTACTGTCTCTGGACTGCATTTACTGTCCGCACCACACTGCACCTCCCCATAGACTGACAGCAGTATAACCAGCCTGCCCATAGATGGATCTAATCTTTGTTGGTCCCTGCTGAACCAGCTGAGCTTCAATCTGTGGCCGGCTTAAGTCAGTCGCCGCCTAAAAGTGCTGGTTCTCTGGCTGTGTCTGGTTTAAATTCATTAGAATCACAGACCTTTAAATGGGTCTCAGAAAACTATCCTAGTTTCATATCTCAGCGATTTAGAAAGCTTGGAACCCAGGCAATGAACTCTCTTTATAAGGGAAGTCAGCAATAGCCCCTTACATAATTCTCTTGTGACAGGTACACTTTAAATTCACATTATTATATTCCTTCTTCCAGTTTTACAGACTCTTCGTTGAACCTTCATGGTTATTTCTCCTTTTCTTCCTCGATCCTCCATCGGATTGAATAAATTGAGTCTATTTTCCTTCCTGCTAGAGCCATTCATCTCTGTCCTGGCTGCTCTCAGACCCCTTGTACCTCTGCTCAGTGGATGAACAGTGGGATTCCTGTTCTCTGTCAGCCAGCAATTTCCAAAGGCTGCCTTTCCAGATTATAAAAAGAAGAGAGAGTGCAGACAATGGCTGGAATGATCCGAAGTTTGATTCTTTTAAATCAGGACAAATAGCTGAACTGTGCTTCTTATACTTATATATTATTTTTGGGACACTGGTTTTTGTGTTTTTTTGTATATGTTTTCATTGCAGTTTGGTCGAAACAAACCTTTTTGGGAAACTTGTGCCCTTTCAGACATGGAGGCTGCTGTCATGATTTGTGGACTATCTTTCGTGGGTGCAAACTCTCTCCAAAGCACAACCTAGTAGTGTTAGGTCTTCGCTATGGTCGGTAATACCCAAGGATGCAACTCCCAGAAAACTGGTATTGACAGACAACAAGCATGCAGGAGAGATGCTGGAGGGGCTCAGGGTCAAGGCAGTGAGCAGATTGTCTGGGAGCATGCAGACTGAGCTCACAATTTGGATATGAACACACAGAAGGCAAGAGACATATCACAGGCTGGTGCAGATAGACTTGTATCTAACAGGGCCAATTGATCTGGCACAGTCTTATGGCTCTGATCTCATTTTAAAAACTGTTAGGTCAGGTTTGAGAACCTGCTGCCATATTTTGCAGTACATTTTGCAGTACAGGAGATGGTCCAGCAGATTAGGAACAGGTTAGAGATTCTGGCCTCACTTTAAAGACTGCTAATGAGGCCGGGTGTTGGAACCTGTAGCGTTTAGATGGTGCTGAAGAATGAGATTCAGCTGCACTGGATAAAGGAGAAAGAACTAACCACTGAATGATAACAGCAGCCCAGACTAAAAGGAGGCCAAGTGCCCTTGGTTGAAGGTTAGAAAATGTTATTATGGATAACAAACCCAACCATACCTTTTCAATATTATTGGGTCTTAATTGGACACAGATCCCTTTATCGGTAGTCTGTACTCGCAGGATTCCTGCTGGGTCTTCCAGGATTCTTTGCAAGATTCTTGCCAGGTCTTTTCAGGCTTCGTTACTGCCTCTAAGACTACCAGAGCTCCCAGTAACCAGTGCTGGGCATGTCTTCTGCCCAGAAGGATATTTAAGCACAAGCTTTTGAAGTGGCTGGTGATGTGTTTTATTGCCATTTCCAAACCTTTAAGACTTACCTGCCAGTTGCCTGTTTGTTGCTGACCCGGAATGACCTAACTACTCTTTTGCTTACTGCCCACCAACATCCCTGCTGGGACCTGGCTACTCTCTACCTTGCTACCTGCTTAGAACTCTGACTAGACCCGACTACCTTCTCACCTGCCATGACCTCTACCTGGACCTGACTGCTCTCTTGTCAGCTGCCTGCCATGGCCTGTCTGAACCTGGCTACTTTCTTGTTCACCACTTCATAAACAGTCTCTCTAGAAAACCAGGGACCACTAGGTTTTCCAAATCATCTCCACCATCAGGAGCTCTGGTGATGACCAACTGGTATTTAGACTCTTTGTCTTGAATGACCCTGCATCACCTCATCAACAGACTCTGTAGAAAACTGTGGACCACTAGAGTTTCCATCCCATCTCCACCATCAGGAGCCTTGGTAAAGACCAACTCGTACTTTTGCTCTGTCTTGGCTGACCCTGCATCACCTCATCAATGAGCCCTGTAGAAAACCATGGACCACTAGGGTTTCCAGCCCATCTCCAACATCAGGAGCTTTGGGGATGACCAACTCGTACTTATACTCTGTGTCTTGGATGACCCTGCATCACCTCATCAATGAGCCTTGTAGAACATCATGGTTCACTAGGGTTTCCAGCCCATCTCCACCATCAGGGGC
This sequence comes from Staurois parvus, assembly GCF_062004578.1. Classification (NCBI taxonomy): domain Eukaryota; kingdom Metazoa; phylum Chordata; class Amphibia; order Anura; family Ranidae; genus Staurois; species Staurois parvus. The sequence goes on from NW_028318979.1 coordinate 122,541, forward strand.
CTTGGTGATGACCAACTCATACTTATACTCTGTGTCTTGGATGACCCTGCATCACCTCATCAACAGGCTCTGTAGAAAACTATGGACCACTAGGGTTTCCAGCCCATCTCCAACATCAGGGGCCTTGATGATGACCAACTCGTACTTATACTCTGTGTCTTGGATGACCCTGCATCACCTCAGCAATGGGCTCTGTCGAAAACCATGAACCACTAGGGTTTCCAACCCATCTCCAACATCAGGAGCTTTGGTGATGACCAACTGGTACTTATACTCTGTGTTTTGGATGAGCCTGTGTCACCTCATCAATGGGCTCTGTAGAAAACTATGGCCCACTAGGGTTTCCAACCCATCTCCAACATCAGGAGCTTTGGTGATGACCAACTGGTACTTATACTCTGTGTCTTGGATGAGCCTGTGTCACCTCATCAATGGGCTCTGTAGAAAACTATGGCCCACTAGGGTTTTCAGGTCATCTCCAACATCAGGAGTTTTGGTGAAGACCAAATATACTTAGGCTCCATGTCTTTGATAAGCCCGCATCACCTTTACAATCTGTGATGTCTCATAGCAATGAGCACAATAAAGCAGAGTGCTCTGGTAGAGTGATGCCTCTCCAAAATGCTCCCCAGCGGCTGAGCTGCCAATGCTTAATGCAAGGAGCAGAGACTTTTCCCCATGCATCAACTGTCCATGGTAATGAAATTTGATTTAAAATTTCATTTGATATCACATGGCTAATTGCAAAGGAGGAATCATCAGCTTTCCCATGCTGGATCTCCTTACAGCACCTCCGTCCGTTGCTTGCTCTTTGTACAAGTTATGGGGCAGTAATGGTGGGTGTGAGAAAGGGTGGTTCTAGTCTAAGCAAAGCACCCAGTCCAAAGTTTGCAGCAGTGTCCCATTACCACAAGGTGCCACAATGTGAAAAAATCCAGCAAAACCGATAGCAAAGAAGAAGAAATCAGCTTCAGAATATAAAAACAGAACAGCCGGGTCCATCACCGCGATTGCTTCCATGCCGCCCTATTAAGTAGGCTTGACTGTCCATTACCCAAAGATGATTTCCATCTTCAGGGAGAGCCTAACCAGAGCGGGCGCCGCTATTTTTCTTCTTCATTTCCTTTGCTTATGAGAAGGTGCCGTAGGAAGCTTGCTTCCCTGCGCGCGGCTATTATTAGTTATAACACGGATGGGCGTCATTAAGTTTTTGCAGTACAACAATCTTCAGATTTATCTGTCCCCACTTGGGGAACATCTGTCTGGAGAAGACAAAGTAGCTGGCGCAGCAGAGGAAGAGACCGAGGGAAAGGCCGAGGAATAGAGAGAGAGAGAGACCCGTTCAAGGCGTTAGATCACCGCGATATTGCAGGAGAAGGAATACCGCATGCAATTAGTTTGTTAATCCTTAATTTTCCTCAGGCGTGCTATTAATAAAGAGATATTATCTTGTCCCAGCGTGCACATTAACAGCCTCTTCTTAGTGCCCTTGTGATGATATTTAGAAGTTCTAGCAATGAGTGACAGGAGGAGATGCAAGGAGCCCACAAAGGCAAAGAAGTGGCTAAGGGGGGCAAAGATGGACCAAAACCAATGTGGAGAGGAGGAAATCACAGCTTCCTATTAGTCTCCTAGTCCATGTCCTTCACCTCAGTGATTCCCCTTTTGGGACCGGTACAGGGGCAGACTGACCATTTGGAAACTCGGGCACTGTCTCAGGGCCCGGGTCAGTAGGGGGCCCCATGAGATGCCCCTGGTACCTTTTTCATAGGCTTTTTTTAGTTTGGGCAAGGACACAGGGGCCCCATGATCCCCTATTGCCCGGGGGCCCCATGAATTGTCAGTCCTCCCCTGGACCGGTATATAGATGCTGTATATACATGTACTCTTTAACTGCCAGAGGTCCCTATCAGCTATAATGTTCTGTTCCTTGTTACATCACAGTGCTGCTGTTTTCCTCATGCCTCTTTGCAGATATTTCCTATCTGAGAGCACTTCGGAGAGGGCTGTATGGCATTTCTCAAGGCGGGTTACTTCATGGTGACAACAGTGGACCATGCTTGTGTATTGCGGGTTAAAACGGCCACTTGTAGTCTTCATCAGGAAAGGTTAGCACTTCTGCCTGGCAGTACTCGGATCGTTGGTTCGAATCCCAGCCACGGCACCACCTGCCTGGAGTTTGCATGTTCTCCCTGTGCCTGCGTGGGTTTGCTCCGGGTACTCCGGTTTCCTTCCACGTTCCAAAGACATGCTGGTAGGTTAATTGGCTCCTGTCTAAATTGGCCCTAATATGTGTATGTATGAATGTGAGTTAGGGACCTTAGATTGTACACCCCTTGAGGGTTAGGGACTGATGTGAATGTACAATATATATGTAAAGTGCTGTGTAAATTGATGGCGCTATATAAGTACCTGAAATAAATAAATAACCCGTGTGATGGAGTGACAACACATGAGGACAATTGGGAGACAGGGACAGATTGTTGTCACCTTATGACCAGAAGGGTGTGAGCAAGGACCTTCGTGGCAGGACTAACGGGAATCATTTTAGTGAAAATTGTACATTTAAAAAATATTGAAAATTAATTTTGAACTTCTATTAACCCCTTCCTGCCCAGAATCCCTGCATTCCTTTTAACAGGGTTTTCACACCCGCGGTGCGGCAGGAAGGATCAGTCAATCACGTGACCACGGTGATGGGCTGTAACAGTGTCCACATGACCAGGAGCCACTCCTGAGGGCTACTGGTCATTAGCAGAGACCAAGATCTGTCTTTGACAGCTCAGTCACTGTGCTGGGAGTGTGCAGCGAGAGTGCTTTCAGAGCAGAAAGCTCCGCTGCCCATTGACGCATAAGTCCACTCTCTTTATGTAACCACATACGGTGAAGGAAATGTGTATTTGATCCCTGGCTGATTTTGAATGTTTGCCCACTCACAAAGAAATGATCGGTCTACAAATCAAATGTTTGGTGTATTGTAACACTGAGAGACAGAATAGCAACAAAATATTCAAAAGAAATGCTTGTCTAACAAATGATGCACTGATTTGCATGTTCATGAGGGAAAGAAGTATTTGATCCCCAATCATTCAGCAGGATTTCTGGCTACCAGGTGTCTTTCATACAGGTAACAAGCTGAGATTAGAAGCAGTCTCTTAAAGGGAGTGCTGCTAATCTCATGTTGTGACCTGTATAAAAGACACCTGTCCACAGGAGCAATCGAACAATCAGATTCCAAACTCTCCACCATGGCAAAGACCAAAGAGCTGTCCAAGGATGTCATGTATACTGTATGTTACATGGGCAGCAAGAGTTGATGAGACCCCAGTAATTGGGGTTACACCCACAGCCCCTTGCACCAGTTGCAGTGCGTCCGTCTAGGCGTTTTGGTGCTCCCAGTGTCCAGCACTTCTGCAGTCAGCCTGTCAAAGTCTATTGCAAGCTGCAGCTGAACTCTGGATTCAGTGGTATGAGCAATTTGACCCTTTGTGCTCAGGGACAAAGGATTCTGTGCTCAGGACCTTTGTCGCTGAATGAGCCCTGGCTCCCACCACTGTGCCTTCAGGTGCGACATTCAATTTACAAATCGCACCTGGAGGTCGCATCTAATGGATTTTTATGGCACTGTCTTAATAGATGCGATTTCAAGTAGTGTGATGTAAAAAATAGTCCCTGCATGACTTTTTCACCACTTAACCTCCCTAGCGGTCTGATTATGTCCATATTTCTGTGCTCAAAGCGGTACATTTTTTTTTGCATGGAAATATGTCGTTTTTTTATTGTAGGCCTGTAATTTTAAGGAATAACTCACTGAAATCTGTACGAACAAGAGTCTAGTAAACATCCCGGGGATGATAAAATTTGAAACACGAAATCATAAATTATAATTTAATAAATAGTCATAAAAAATAATAATATAATAATAATAAATTTAATACAATAATATAATCAAACCAAAGACATTGAAATGTGAAATATAGCGCCAAGTTCGCACATCACTGAGCAAAGTTGCAAAATCGTTTTCAGTGTCTGATGAGGAATTTCCCCCACAAATCATTATCACTCAATTCTGCAAGTGGTTCTGATTTACTATCGCTGTTCTCTAGCCGGTCTAAAACCGCTTTTGACCTAAAGGGACGCTTTTTGGACGCCATGGACGTTTCTCAGTTTCCAGGCAGAAAGAACAGTAAAAATGCAGGCAGGGCGCCGGACAAAGCACTCGGGACAAAACTGAGGGGAAATGGTTTGATACAGGAATGTTATACTATGTGATTTTAGTGTATTTAGTGAATGTCACTTATTAACATTTTTCAATTTCCCGCCGTTCCGCCCCCGTACGTCCCAACGTCGACGGGAACGGAACCCAGAAGACAGATGCAGAGGACATTGCCGGGGACACTGCAGGGGGGACATCGCAGGAGCGCAGGACAAGGTAAGTGACCGAGGGATCCCGGAGCAACGCTGCAGTGTATTCCCGAGTGTAGCTCGGGGTTACCGCTTGTGGTGCTGAAACTTTACCCCGAGCTACACTCAGGAATACCGCCAGGGGGGTTAAGTGCGATTTACTTCTCATGAACTATAAGGTAAATGGCACTGAAATCTCATCCGTGTCTATATTTATTTATTTCAGGTACTTATATAGCGCCATCAATTTACACCGCACTTTACATATATATTGTACACTCACATCAGTCCCTAACCCTCAAGGGGTGTACAATCTAAGGTCCCTAACTCACATTCATACATACACATACTAGGGACAATTTAGACAGGAGCCAATTAACCTACCAGCATGTCTTAGGAGTGTGGGAGGAAACTGGAGTAAACCCACGCAGGCACAGGGAGAACATGCAAACTCCAGGTAAGTGGAGCCGTGGTTGGGATTTGAATCAGTGACCCGAGTACTGCCAGGAGGAAGTACTAACCATTTAGCCACTGTGCTGCCCTATATCAGCGCTACTGTGAACTTGCGCTTTAAATGGGACCAAACGCACCAATTTGAAATCTCATTTGGTGTGTATCAGGGCTAAATGATATTTGGTACAACATTCAGCCCCGCCCGTCCGCAGCCTGCCATAGACTTTGGCAGAGGTTGGATGCTGCTCTTGGTTGCTTGGATAGACGCACTGCAGCTAGACAGCCCCATATAAAAGGAGCCTAAGGGAAAAACATAAAGCTTTATGAATACCAAAAATGTGAATAATTACACTAATTGCAGCAGTTAACTTTTCATATCATTTAAATACATTATGGGGCATTAGAAGTGATCCTTTAAGCTTGGTGCGAATCGTTCGATTAGGATTATTGGCGTGGTGATATAGGCATTGAGACACTGATTAGTATTTCCATCAATATGTCCAGCAGAAAATGTATTACTGTGATACAATGGGATGGATAACCATGAAACTGAGATGAGAGTCAGAGGTTAGTAAGGTTAAAGGTCACAGTTAAGGAATGGGTTGAGGTTAAAGGTCATGTTTAGGGGTTGAGTTTAAAGGTTACCTTGGGGTTAAAGCGTTATTAAACCCCCAACAGTACAATCAGTCTGTAGATGCAGTAAAGCATGCTTGTTATACTCACTGTGGAACCTAAGGGGTTAATCCTCTGCATTGTGTAAAAATGCTGTTTGATCCTGTCTTCTCTGATCCTCACCTTCTTCCAGTGTCCCCCCTCTTATCTCCTGATAAGACTGATCGTATGAAGTCACTCTGCACATGCTCGGTTGGTATGTATTGCTAGAGAGGTTTTTATTTTCTTGTGAGAGTGCATGTGATCAGCACAGGGCCAATCAGCACCGGTCAGACACAGGTCAGGGGTTCTGCATCCTCCTAGAGCAGAAAGAAAACTCCTCCTACAAGCTTTAACCAATGCTCTGCTTGACACTGATAGAAATCACAAGCCTGCTATATACTGCTGATGAGAAAAGGTATTTAGCAGTTTATACTTACTAATATAATTGCATTTCCATGTTCTGTTTACTGTGGGAGACCAGATATAGTGAATGCAGGGTCTGGGGAGACCAGATATAGTGAATGCAGGGTCCGGGGAGACCAGATATAGTGAATGCGGGGTCCAGGGAGACCAGATATAGTGAATGCAGAGTCCGGGGAGACCAGATATAGTGAATGCAGGGTCTGGGGAGACCAGATATAGTAAATGCAGGGCCCGGGGAGACCAGATATAGTGAATGCGAGGTCCAGGGAGACCAGATATAGTGAATGCGGGGTCCAGGGAGAACGGATATAGTGAATGCAGGGTCCAGGGAGAGCGGGTATGGTGAATGCGGGGTCCGGGGAGACCAGATATAGTGAATGCAGGGTCCGGGAAGACCAGATATAGTGAATGCAGGGTCCGGGGAGACCAGATATGGTGAATGCAGGGTCCGGGGAGACCGGATATAGTGAATGCAGGGTCCGGGGAGAGCAGATATAATGAATGCAGGGTCCTGGGAGACCAGATATAGTAAATGCAGGGTCCGGGGAGACCAGATATAGTGAATGCGGGGTCCAGGGAGACCAGATATAGTGAATGCGGGGTCCAGGGAGACCGGATATAGTGAATGCAGGGTCCAAGGAGAGCGGGTATGGTGAATGCGGGGTCCGGGGAGACCAGATATAGTGAATGCAGGGTCCGGGGAGACCAGATATAGTGAATGCAGGGTCGGGGGAGACCAGATATAGTGAATGCAGGGTCCGGGGAGACCGGATATAGTGAATGCAGGGTCCGGGGAGAGCAGATATAGTGAATGCGGGGTCCAGGAAGAGCAGATATAGTGAATGCAGAGTCCGGGGAGAGCAGATATAGTGAATGCAGGGTCCGGGGAGACCGGATATAGTGAATGCAGGGTCCGGGGAGACCAAATATAGTGAATGCAGGGTCCGGGGAGAGCGGATATAGTGAATGCAGGGTCTGGGGAGACCAGATATAGTGAATGCAGGGTCCGGGGAGACCAGATATAGTGAATGCAGGGTCCGGGGAGACCAGATATAGTGAATGCAGGGTCTGGGGAGACCAGATATAGTGAATGCAGGGTCCAGGGAGACCAGATATAGTGAATGCGGGGTCCGGGGAGACCAGATATAGTGAATGCAGGGTCCGGGGAGACCAGATATGGTGAATGCAGGGTCCGAGGAGAGCGGATATAGTGAATGCAGGGTCCGGGGAGACCAGATATAGTGAATGCAGGGTCCGGGGAGACCAGATATAGTGAATGCAGAGTTCGGGGAGACCAGATATAGTGAATGCAGAGTTCGGGGAGACCAGATATAGTGAATGCAGGGTCCAGGGTTTAGTAAGACTTTAAGAGTCTTCCAATGACAATTATTTTGGAGTGTTTATAGCACACGGAATAAAAGCTGATTGCTACAACAATTCTTGTTGTCTACATTTTCAGCTCTGGCTATCTTTTTTTTTTTGAGGGGGGGCTTTTTTTTTATTGCCAAATGGTGATTTTGCAGAAACATGCTGCAACTGCAAGACAAGCCTTTGACTTTTGGCCAGCCCCAGTCGACCGGTTAAACTCTGCATTTAACGTTTAAATTTCTGCACCATCTCGGCTGTGGCACAGTGGACCCCCCTGGGTGGCACCATGTCTGTTTGTAAGTGTGTGGTTGGGAGTCAGCCACCTGTTTTTACCCCCTTTTGACTGCTAGAAAGGAGCTTAAAACTGTCAAAGAAATTCCATGCATTATGGCAGCCGGGTCCTGTTCTGTATATGGTGTAGGGAACGCCCACAAAAATGTCATTTCCTGCTTCTGTGATTGGCTGACTGATTTTCTCAGCACTAAGAAACAATTAACATTTTAGGCATCCCCTGCAATAGGAATTTCATTTTGGTGAAATACTCCCTAAGGCTGCTAAAGGGATGCAGACTCTGCAACTTTCCTCATTAGAACACTGAGATTTGTTCAGGTGGTTATAATGACAGCTGCCCCCCCCCACACACACACACACACACTCAGGAATCAGTCTGCAAAGGACATGATGAAACAAACAGCTATTTCTTCAGAACAGAAAAGGATTTATTTGCAATAAAGTGTATTAAAATGGTTTAAAATGTACATAGATCACCCAGAGGGGATTGTTTTTTTTTCTTCTCAGCAAAATTGAGTTACTTTTTAAAGTGTATCTTTCACCAGTTTTAAAATGTAAAAGTCTGCATGAATAAATCCCCGACCTGGTACATTATACAGCAATGGCATCATTTATCAGAAAAGCTCCACCTTTTATAATAAAAATCCTGTCTTTGAAGTCTTTGCCTAGACTGAGACGATGTCATCAGTCTGCTGCAGGCAGGAGGATGTATTTCCTCAGTCTCCCCTCCCCCAGTGATCAGGCTGTACATCACAAGGTGGGAGGCTGAAGCAGGGGCTGATCTGTGTCAGACATTTGTGAACACAGCCAAGAGCTGCACAGGCACCAGGATTTACATGATTGTGTCATCTCTGAGCTGGCATCTCAGTCCAGGAAGTTGATGGGGAATCTGATGTTTGAACAAAGATTGCTCCTTCCTTCTGGAGAAAAAAGTAGATGAAGGCCTTGTCAGGGGGACACAGGTCCACTTTAAAAATTAAAAACAAGAAACCTTTTATCCCGGGAGATTGCTGTCTGCAGCTGCGTCCTCCATCCAGTTGTTACAGCTGCATTTTAGGACCATTACAATCACTACATGTCTGTGAATGTGTCACAATAGAGGCGTTTGATTGTACGCGGCATTGAATAAAATAAATTGAATGAAGAAAAATAATAGAAGAGGTAAAATTAGAGGTTTTATGCTAATCTTAAAAAAATCCATAAAAATAATTTGTCATAATTCATAACTCTGCGGATCCAGCGCCTGAACGGATATAATTAGTACCCTTCACAATCCCGCCATTATTCACAATCGCTTTAGAAGTGAAAGCCTCCATTGTTCTTGATGACTAATCTCCCTCCACAACACCACAAACATCATTCCTATTTCCTGATTTCACTTATCATTGGATAACATTGAGCCCAACTCCGGCTAATTGATTATTTCTGGGCCTGCCAGTCCTAATTAACCCCCTACAGGCTGAGTAACCGCCTTCATTTCCAGGCCAGGGTCAGGAGCTGACCCCACCAGGATGGGGGGCCGGGAGCTTGTACACTGCATCGGTCTCTGTCGTGTCACCAGGCTGGGGGGATAAATGATCGGCATTTCACAATCACTGCTACAGTACTGCCCAGATAGACTGTGGGAGCAGCAATCCATCCTTCCTCCCCTCCTTCCTTCTTATCTACCTCCATCCATTCATCCCCCTCCCTTCCCTTCCTTCCTCCCTTCCCATCCTTCCTTATCTACCTCCATCCATTCATCCCCCTCCCTTCCCAGCCTTCCTCCCCTCCTTCCTTCTTATCTACCTCCATCCTTTCACCCCCCTCTCTTACCTTCCTTCCTATCCCTTTCTTACCTTACATCCTCCCTTCCCATCCTTCTTCCCTTCCTTTCCCTCTCTCCCTTCCCTTCCTTTTTTTTTTGTTCACTCTTTCCATTCCCCTCTCTTTCCTCCCCTCCTCCCTTCCCTCATTCCTTCCCTCCTTACTTCTCTTCCCTTTCTTTCCTTCCCTTTTTACTTCCTTCCTGCCTCACATCCTTCCCTCTTTTTTGCTCCTTCCATCTTTCCATTTCCCTCCCTCCATTCTCTTCCTTTTCATTCCTTCTTTCCTTTCCATTCCCCTCCCTGCCCCCTTCCTTCCTCTTCCCTCCCTCTCTTCCTTCGTTTTCCTCTCCATCCCTCTTCATTTCTTCTTGTCATCACATAATCTGGCTGGTTCGTTGTGCTGCTTCTTTCTCTCCCAGTCTGAGTCCTGCTCTACAGGGGATGCAAGAGTCTGATGTCAGGTCACATTCAGGTTCTTGCACTGATTGAGTTTAAACCAATACACGTATGATGTAATAATGAATAAAGAGCTGCATGAGTTTACTACCTTATATTGGTCAAATATAATCCTTCACTAAAAAAAAAAAATCCTTTCTTTTCCTTTCCTTTCCTTGCCTTTCTCCTTTCGATTCCTTTCCCCTTTCCTTGCCTTGCTTTGCCTTTCTCCTTTCCTCTTTCCTTACCTTTTTTATTTCATTTCATTTTTTTTTTCCTCCTCCCTTTCCTTGCCTTTCCTTTTTTTTTCCTGTCCTTTTTTACCTTTTTCTTCCCTTTCCCTTTCCCTTTCCTTTTCCTTTCCTTTCCTTTCCCTTTCCTTTTCCTTTCCTTTCTTTTCTTTCCCTTCCTTTTTTTTCTTTCTCTTCCTTTTTTTTTTCTTTCTTTTCTTTTCCCTTCCTATTCTTTGAAAGAACTGAACATACTTGAAATAAAAGTCAGCATATTGTACTAAAATTAATGTAAGAAATAGCTCCTTCAGTCACTTCCTTCCTTCCCTCCTTTGTTCCTACCATTTAGTTTATCTTTACATTGCACATTGTATTATATTTCTCTCTCTCTACTATATACAACTATTACATACACCTTATGCTTCCTACCTCCTTGTATGCTGTGATCACTATGTGATGGGAATATAATACATTGTACAGTGATGATCAGTATTACCTCTCTCTCATATAATACATTGTACAGTGATGATCAGTATTCTGTCTCTCTCTGTCTCTCTCTCTCTCTCTCGTGCTCTCATATAATACATTGTACAGCAATGATCAGTATTCTCTCTCTCTCTCTCTCTCTCTCTCTCTCACGCTCTCATATAATACATTGTACAGTGATGATCAGTCTCTCTCTCTCATATAATACATTGTACAGTGATGATCAGTATTATCTCTCCCTCTCTCTCATATAATACATTGTACAGTGATGATCAGCCTCTCTCTCGCTCTCATATAATACATTGTACAGTGATGATCAGTCTCTCTCTCTCTCTCTCATATAATACATTGTACAGTGATGATCAGTCTCTCTCTCTCTCTCTCTCTCTCTCTCTCATATAATACATTGTACAGTGATGATCAGTCTCTCTCTCGCGCTCTCATATAATACATTGTACAGTGATGATCAGTCTCTCTCTCTCTCTCTCTCTCTCTCTCTCTCTCTCTCATATAATACATTGTACAGTGATGATCAGTCTCTCTCTCTCTCTCTCTCTCTCTCTCATATAATACATTGTACAGTGATGATCAGTCTCTCTCTCTCTCTCTCATATAATACATTGTACAGTGATGATCAGTCTCTCTCTCTCTCTCTCTCTCTCATATAATACATTGTACAGTGATGATCAGTCTCTCTCTCTCTCTCTCTCTCATATAATACATTGTACAGTGATGATCAGTCTCTCTCTCTCTCGCTCTCATATAATACAGTGTACAGCGATGATCAGTCTCTCTCTCTCTCTCATATAATACATTGTACAGTGATGATCAGTCTCTCTCTCACGCTCTCATATAATACATTGTACAGTGATGATCAGTCTCTCTCTCTCTCTCATATAATACATTGTACAGTGATGATCAGTCTCTCTCTCGCGCTCTCATATAATACATTGTACAGTGATGATCAGTCTCTCTCTCTCTCTCTCATATAATACATTGTACAGTGATGATCAGTCTCTCTTTCTCTCTCTCTCATATAATACATTGTACAGTGATGATCAGTCTCTCTCTCTCTCTCTCTCTCTCTCTCATATAATACATTGTACAGTGATGATCAGTCTCTCTCTCTCTCTCTCTCTCATATAATACATTGTACAGTGATGATCAGTCTCTCTCTCTCTCGCTCTCATATAATACAGTGTACAGCGATGATCAGTCTCTCTCTCTCTCTCATATAATACATTGTACAGTGATGATCAGTCTCTCTCTCACGCTCTCATATAATACATTGTACAGTGATGATCAGTCTCTCTCTCTCTCTCATATAATACATTGTACAGTGATGATCAGTCTCTCTCTCGCGCTCTCATATAATACATTGTACAGTGATGATCAGTCTCTCTCTCTCTCTCTCATATAATACATTGTACAGTGATGATCAGTCTCTCTCTCTCATATAATACATTGTACAGTGATAATCAGTCTCTCTCTCTCTCTCTCATATAATACATTGTACAGTGATGATCAGTCTCTCTCTCTCTCTCATATAATACATTGTACAGTGATGATCAGTCTCTCTCTCTCTCTCTCTCTCTCTCATATAATACATTGTACAGTGATGATCAGTCTCTCTCTCGCGCTCTCATATAATACATTGTACAGTGATGATCAGTCTCTCTCTCTCTCTCTCTCTCTCTCATATAATACATTGTACAGTGATAATCAGTCTCTCTCTCTCTCTCTCTCTCATATAATACATTGTACAGTGATGATCAGTCTCTCTCTCTCTCTCTCTCTCTCTCTCTCTCATATAATACATTGTACAGTGATGATCAGTCTCTCTCTCTCTCTCTCTCTCTCTCTCTCTCTCTCATATAATACATTGTACAGTGATGATCAGTCTCTCTCTCTCTCTCTCTCATATAATACATTGTACAGTGATGATCAGTCTCTCTCTCTCATATAATACATTGTACAGTGATGATCAGTCTCTCTCTCTCTCTCTCTCTCTCATATAATACATTGTACAGTGATGATCAGTCTCTCTCTCTCTCTCATATAATACATTGTACAGTGATGATCAGTATTCTCTCTCTCTCTGTATATACTGTGATCACTATAGGATATAATATACATATAGGATGTGAATAGTGTCCTCTGTACTTTATGTATTAGTGAAGTTCCAACTGTCCGGTGTGACATCTGCGCCTGGGATTGGCCAGGGCAGGTCTGGTAGGAATCACAGGTTCTGTCTTGTTGATGCCTGAGGACATTTCAGAATAATGACAGTCCCTGACACTGGTACCCAGAGAGCCTGTAATCCTCCCGGAATGGAAGAGAACATTCTGTCTGCAGTCTGTCTCATCTCTTCTGGATTCAGGACCATCAGGTGAAAAATGTGTGAAAATAATGGTCAGACCTCCCCGCTGACTGCCGTAATGATACCGCAAGAAAAGCAAATGCCGGGCGACTATGCTGGGCCTATTTCTGTATATGCTGCCTTTATTTGGTGATGAGTGAGCTGAGATCCAGATCTCTCTTACAGCTGAAAACATGGATGAAATACATAAATGGGAGCTGTAATACATGCTTGGGGAGTTATATTTCTGTCCTTCCAGTCCTGAGATTTATACAGCTCTGTCACACACCACAGCTTGGCTGACCTTTTTTCTCTAGTATTTATACAGTATAGCTTGGTCCAGGGGTGGACTGACCATTGAGAACTCGGGCACTGCCCGAGGGCCCAGGGGTCAGTAGGGGGCCCCATGAGATGCCGTTGGTACCTTTCATAGACTTTTTTGGCCGTGGTTTAAGTGTGGACGAGGACACAGGGGCCCCATGATCCCCTGTTGCCCAGGGGCCCTATGAGTTGTCAGTACACCCCTGGCTTGGTCACCTCTCCACCCCCAGCCTTAGGCTGGCCATACGCTATACAATTTTCTGCCCAATTTCCTTTAGATTTACCTTCAATTATGTAGTGCAAGGACCTGCCTAATTGGATACAATTGAAAGTGTTGTTTAGGTTTGACCTCAATATATGGTTTTTGGTAAATCTAAAGTACAAATCTCAAGAAATTTGTATAATGTATGGCCAGCCTTAGGGTGCGTGAAGGCTGCTGATTGGAGCAATATGTTGGTGGCAGGGGCGGACTGAGAACTCATGGGGCCCCCGGGCAATAGGGGATCATGGGGCCCCTGTGTCCTCACCCACACTCAAGCCACACCCAAAAAAGCCTATGAAAGGTACCAGGGGCATCTCATGGGGCCCCTTACTGACCCAGGGCCCTCGGGCAGTGCCCGAGTTTCCGAATGGTCAGTCCGCCCCTGGTTGGTGGGAGTGTTAGACCGCTGGAGACCCGGGTCACATGTGTGGTAGCAATGGTCTGTCTCTTTAGGATGACAGTTTGTTTGATAAAGCACTGTGTATCATAAACTATTGCAATACTGTTTTCACCCTTTTTTTCCTCCTTTGTCTGATCCCCTGCAGCCTCTTTGCATACATGCACTCCAAGGATGGCTGCATAGCATTTCTCAGGGCAGGTTTCCTGATAGGTTGAAACAGACGCTTGTAATCTCCATCAAAAACCTTTGTGACAGGGTGACAACGCAGGAACACAATTGGGAAGCAGGGACAGAGCGTTGTCACCCTGTAACAGGAAGTGGCTGAATTGACCCTTCATGGCAGAATCTACAGTTTTAAAAGTTTGACATTTCCATGTTATGAGATTTTAGCGATTGGGTTTTCAAGGAGGTTGTCACCCGGCCAATCCCCCGCTTCCTAGTATCTCCTACATACAGCAGTGCATTTATTTCTTCTGCGACACGGACAGCACCCCTCTTATTGGCAAGAGCAGTGTTAATGATGGCGGAGTTTTGGATAATTATTGAAAGCAACTACCTATTAAAACAACAAATGCCGGCATATTTCATCCTCCAGCGTTAATGGAATGACATAATCAGTAATGATATAAGACGGGAATGAGTTATCAGGTGTTTGCTAATTAGAAATCGGTGTCACCCCATTAAATCTTACCCCGGCCCAGCAGGGTGATGCGCCATGTTTTATGATGAATAATTAATACAGGCTCTGTGAATACGCCATTCATCTTTGTAATTATGTTTCCATCAAGTATGGGACTAAAGGGAGAGCTGACTTATCAGGGTTCTCTGTTCACTTCTCACTGCAAGGACTCCTTCACTTACTGTCCTGAACTGACCTTTAAGGACCTATAGCAAATAGTATTTAAATCCACCCACAAGTCAAAATTTAGTTATAGGTGGAACCCAGTAGGCTGAGCCGGCGCCTGGCTTTTTATAGGTCATGGACACTCCCAACAGCGAGATTTCCTGCTCATAATATCCTGACTCTCTTCTTGTCCACCTAGGAGGACAGACCCAGGAACTCAGCACAGGGATGGTGGGGACCAGGGGCGGACTGACCATTTGGAAACTTGGGCACTGCCCGAGGGCCCGGAGTCAGTAGGGGGCCCCATGAGATGCCCCTGGTATGTTTTTTCATAGGCTTTTTTGAGTTTGGGCAAGGACACAGGGGCCCCATGATCCCCTATTGCCCCTATTGCCCGGGGGCCCCATGGGTGTCAGTCCGCCCCTGGTGGTGACCCCTCATAATGGGCACAGCAGGTGTACAGACCTGGGAACTCAGCACAGGAATGGCAGCAACCCCTCATAATGGGCACAGCAGGTGTACAGACCTGGAAACTCAGCACAGGGATGGTGGGAACACCTCATAATGGGCACAGCAGATGTATAGACCCAGGAACTCAACACAGGCGTGGTGTGAACCTCTCATAATGGGCACAGCAGGTGTACAGACCCAGGAACTCAACACAGGCATAGTGGGAACCCCTCATAATGGGCACAGCGGGTGTACAGACCCAGGAACTCAGCACAGGGATTTTGGGAACCCCTCATAATGGGCACAGCAGGTGTACAGACCTGGGAACTCAGCACAGGGATGGTGGGAACCCTTCATAATGGGCACAGCAGGTGTACAGACCTAGGAACTCAGCACAGGGATGGTGGGAACCCTTCATAATGGGCACAGCAGGTGTACAGACCTAGGAACTCAGCACAGGGATGGTGGGAACCCCTCATAATGGGCACAGCGGGTGTACAGACCTGGGAACTCAGCACAGGGATGGCGGAAACCCCTCATAATGGGCACAGCGGGTGTACAGACCTGGGAACTCAGCACAGGGATGGTGGGAACTTCTCATAATGGGCATAGCGGGTGTACAGACCCGGAAACAAAGCAGCATGCTGGTGCTGACAGGGGAGAGATCTGTATTGTTTACATACAGACCTCTCCCCTGTCAGTGATACTCAGCGATTGCTGGGTGCTGGCGGGGAATCTCTGGCCAGGACCCGGTGATCGACAGCTGTAGCCACCAATAGCGGCCCTGGTAGGGCGGCACAAACACATGCGTCCTACCCAGAAATGCAAAATCACATATATCGTGTATCGCATTGTATTGTTATTGTACTGTCTCATGTATTGTCTCCTATTGGCGCTATGTAAATACTTTTAACAATGAAAACCAGCGCAAACCCACATGATCAATTACATTACTCAGTGTAAAAAAACATTAATGTGCTAATAAAATTATATATAATAAATTATATATAAATTATGTTAATACAAAAATATATCTATAAAATTATGAGTCCAGTGAAAAAACAAAGTGACAAAAAATCAGAAAAATCCCAGAAAGTATATATATATAAATAATTAAAGTCCCGTGACAAAATTAATCAAATTAATTTATAATATATTTTCCATATGATTCTTCCGTGTTACGGATCCCTTCACCATCCACCAGTGCAGAAATCAACATTAACCGCACTCACCAGATAATGGTGAGTCACACGCCTTTCAGGATTGTTAAGGGCTCCTGGACCCCCTTTACTTTCTCTGAGACCTCCAAGTGCTGTTTCCTCTCATGTCTAGGTACCTCTTCTGCTTACTCCTCTCACCGAATCCCCCAAAGGAAAATCAGGAAGAAGAAAAGACCATAGCGTGATACCGCAGTAACTTCTCCTCAAATTAATCTCTCCAGACCACTCACATTCTTTTGCGGGATATAGCCCGCTTTTTATTCAAAACAACAGCGATTCTCTTCAAAATTGATCCACTTTTCATGTACACCGATTATATAAGGATTATATAAGGACCCCACAGTTTAGTGTGCAGCAGGATGGCAGACCTCAGCTACAGACTCTTCTCCTTAGACTAAGATGGCCCCTTGGAACGCACCGCTCGGCGTGCGCTCCACTCACCGGAAATGACGTCAGACGACGGACCAGGCAACCGGAAGTGCGTCAACGCGTTTCGCCCCACCCACAGGGCGATAACGCCCTGTGGGTGGGGCGAAACGCGTTGACGCACTTCCGGTTGCCTGGTCCGTCGTCTGACGTCATTTCCGGTGAGTGGAGCGCACGCCGAGCGGTGCGTTCCAAGGGGCCATCTTAGTCTAAGGAGAAGAGTCTGTAGCTGAGGTCTGCCATCCTGCTGCACACTAAACTGTGGGGTCCTTATATAATCCTTATATAATCGGTGTACATGAAAAGTGGATCAATTTTGAAGAGAATCGCTGTTGTTTTGAATAAAAAGCGGGCTATATCCCGCAAAAGAATGTGAGTGGTCTGGAGAGATTAATTTGAGGAGAAGTTACTGCGGTATCACGCTATGGTCTTTTCTTCTTCCTGATTTTCCTTTGGGGGATTCGGTGAGAGGAGTAAGCAGAAGAGGTACCTAGACATGAGAGGAAACAGCACTTGGAGGTCTCAGAGAAAGTAAAGGGGGTCCAGGAGCCCTTAACAATCCTGAAAGGCGTGTGACTCACCATTATCTGGTGAGTGCGGTTAATGTTGATTTCTGCACTGGTGGATGGTGAAGGGATCCGTAACACGGAAGAATCATATGGAAAATATATTATAAATTAATTTGATTAATTTTGTCACGGGACTTTAATTATTTATATATATATACTTTCTGGGATTTTTCTGATTTTTTGTCACTTTGTTTTTTCACTGGACTCATAATTTTATAGATATATTTTTGTATTAACATAATTTATATATAATTTATTATATATAATTTTATTAGCACATTAATGTTTTTTTACACTGAGTAATGTAATTGATCATGTGGGTTTGCGCTGGTTTTCATTGTTAAAAGTTTTTGGTCTTTTGTACCTGTGCACAGCAGCATCTCACGGGGTTTTATATGGTAAATAGGAAGTCCTGAGCGCTGAGGTTTTGTTTTTTTAGCTATGTAAATACTGTATAATAATAATAATAAAAATTATATATATATATGTGTGATTTTGCGCAGTCCTGCCGCCCTGTAGCAGTAGTTCTACTATAGGGCAGTCAGGAAGCGGTTAAAAGGAAACTTTTTTAGGCTTTTGTTAGGCTAGTATCGATGAATGATGGCAAATTGATGGCTTCTGCAGCAAAATGAAGTTTTGTTACACTGGTCTTCTGTTTTGTGCATAGGTTAATGTTCCCGTCACAGGCAGGATTTTATGTTATCTGCATTCCTGAAAATGTAACGTGCCTTTCCTGACAATGAGCCACCAAAACCAAATGCAACCAGATGAAAGCCACCATCCCTACACAAAGAAGGCGTATTATTGAATTCTGCGACTCATCTCTGGTTATTTAATTAACTAGCGTTGTGGCGGGTCCGCAGAGATGTCGCGTGTGCCAGTTCTTCAATGATTTCCTCCACTTCACAAGCCCCCGGATCCTGGCGACTGCACATCAAACAGCGACTATGAAAGATGTTTTTTTTTCAAAACTTTGAGCTTAACATTTTAAACTTGATCCTGTGACCCGTAGATAAAAATGATCGCGCCACACGAGATAGTCTCAAAAGACCACAGCGAGTAAACCGGCGATGGCTTAAGAGAATTATAGCGTTCTCTATGTGTCAAGCCAATAAATAATTCCTTAAATCTTAAAATAACATTGTGGATTAAAGGCGGATTGTGAGGATAAGTCTCGGGGGGAGGTATGTAGCAGGCAGAGGTCCTATGCAGATTACTAATCAATATTTGAGGTTGGCGGCGGGATTGGCAGGCACGACGAGGGCCCAACTGCCGTTTGGGGCGCAGAGTCTGGCTCGCTGACAGATCCTGCAACGCTGCCGTACATATAATGAGGATTGGTTTAGGAATGTATTTATCTCCAGAGTGACTTGGAGTTCCTTTATTGGCTACTTTATGTTATTATAGATACAGATAGATATTATAGATACAAGGTTTCCAGATAGCATAGATCCCTTCTTCAGGGTTTATAGATTTCCCTTCCCTTTATACATTGTATCTCTTAGATTGTAAGCTCCCAGGATCAGACCCCTCCTAAACCTCTTGTATTGAACTGTATTGTTGCAGTATTGTCTCCCGCAGGGGCGGACTGACAACTCATGGGGCCCCCGGGCAATAGGGGATCATGGGGCCCCTGTGTCCTTGCCCAAACTCAAAAAAGCCTATGAAAAAGGTACCAGGGGCATCTCATGGGGCCCCCTACTGACTCCAGGCCCTCGGGCAGTGCCCGAGTTTCCAAAGGGTCAGTCCACCCCTGGTCTCCCGTTATATTGTACAGTGCTGAGCAAACTGTTGGCGCTATATAAATCCTGTATAATAATAATAATAATATATAAATCCTGTATAATAATAATATATAAATCCTGTATAATAATAATAATATATAAATCCTGTATAATAATAATAATAATATATAAATCCTGTATAATAATAATATATAAATCCTGTATAATAATAATATATAAATCCTGTGTAATAATAATATATAAATCCTGTATAATAATAATAATAATAATAATATATAAATCCTGTATAATAATAATAATAATATATAAATCCTGTATAATAATAATATATAAATCCTGTATAATAATATATAAATCCTGTATTATAATAATAATAATAATAATAATATATAAATCCTGTATAATAATAATATATAAATCCTGTATAATAATATATAAATCCTGTATAATAATAATAATAATAATATATAAATCCTGTGTAATAATAATATATAAAGCCTGTATAATAATAATATATAAATCCTGTATAATAATAATAATAATATATAAATCCTGTATAATAATAATATATAAATCCTGTATAATAATAATAATAATAATAATATATAAATCCTGTATAATAATAATAATAATATATAAATCCTGTATAATAATAATAATATATAAATCCTGAATGATAATAATAATAATTTATAGTCTGAAGAAGAGATCAAAGACTTCCTGAAAGCTTTCAACTTGCAAGAACTTATGGTAGCCAAGAAAGGAATCACCAAAACGCCAAACTTTTTGTATTAATTGATGGCTACTACTGCTCCAGGGCGGTGGTCTCCAAAGGGGGGTCTATGAGCTAGATATGGCCCTTTCCTTGCCTTTATCCAGTTCTTGGGGTACTATTCCCCCTACTGATGTCAGGCACTACTCTTCTTACTGGCATCAGTGATGAGTCATCATACCTTCCACTGACACCAACAGTAGGGCACCATTCCTTTCACTGACACTAATGATGGGACACTATGCTACCTACTGACACCAACGATGAGGCACTATTCCTTCCATTGACACCAATGATGGGACACTATTTCTTCTACTGGCACCAACAATGAGGCCCTATTCCTTCCACTGACACCAATGATGGGGCACTATTCCTTTCATTGACACCAATGCTGAGGCATTATTCCTCCTACTGACACCAATGATAAGGCACCTTTCATTTCACTGACACCAATGATGGGAATATATTCCCTCCACTGGCACCAACAATGAGGCACCAATCCTTCCACTGACACCAACAGCAGGGTACCATTCCTTTCACTGACACTAATTATGGGACACTATGCTACCTACTGACACCAACCATGAGGCACTATTCCTTCTACTGACACCAATGCTGGTATGCTATTTCTTCCATTGACACCAATGATCGGACACTATTCCTTCTACTGGCCCCAACAATGAGGCCCCATTTCTTCCACTAGAAATTCTGAAGGACCCTCTGCACACTGGTATTTACCCTTTCAAGCAAACTATGCAATAAATAGATATTTAGTTCACACATATTGCAATACATGCTTAAGCTGGCCAACTGCGTCAAAGTAATCCCTCTATTCCTCCTACTGACTCCTACTGACACCAATGATAAGGCACCTTTCCTTTCACCGACACCAATGAAGGGAATATATTCCTTCCACTGACACCAATAATGAGGCACCATTTCGTCCACTGACACCAGCAGTGGGACACTGTTCTTTCCACTGATACCAATGATGGGGCATTATTCTTCCTACTGACACCAATGATGGGGCATTATTCTTTCCACTATCACAAATGATGGGGCACTATTCCTCCCACTGATACCAATCATGGGTCTTTATTCCTCTTACATGATTGCAGTCATGCCTGTGTGGCTCCTTCCACTGATCCACTTCAATGACATACCTGAGTCAGATGGAAATGAATTGGAACATTTCAGCTCCATATTAATGGCCATGGGTTTGCCATGGGATGTTCCATATGCTCATATAGATGTGAATGTCGGGTGTTTCACAAATATTAGAAAATAAGACTTATTTATTTTATTATTACAGAGTTATCTCCGGGAGATAAAGTACATGTAGTACATGTAGCACTTTGTCCCATTTTCCTGCTTGCTGTGGAAGGGTGGATATGTGGCCAGAAATAATGCACCCCTTCCTCTGTGACCATCTGACAATGCAGCTAGCAAGGAGACAGCTGAATGGATAGTGGGCACTTGTCTCCAGCTCCAAGCACTTTCTTGAGACAAGCACTGGTAAGAAAATGCAAGGGCGGGGGTGAGGGGGGGCTTGTTTTCACCTTCTGCTGCATTCCTCCTGAGTTTGTTTCAGGACGGGAAAGTGCTCGGAGCAGGGACAAGCGATAGTTAGTCATACGGCCATCTATTTGCTAGCAGTGTTGCTGGACAGCGATGGATGGAAGATGCCACGTATTGTCCAACCACATATCTAGACTTCCACAGCATGTAGGTGTAGCGCCCTCTAGGTTTAACTAGATCGGATTTGTTATTTTTGTAAGTCAGAGGTTTATTAGAAGCCTGGGATGAGTCAGCCTGGGAGTGAGGTAGAGAGGTCACCTCAGGACACGCTGGGAGGCTCTACAGGTCAGGGCTTCTGGAGCCCTCCCACCTTTCCAGAAACTGGTGGAACTTTCTGTAAGAGGGGTGGAGGAGGAAAGGAGTGATGTTGCATGTTTAAAGGAACTTGGCCAATCCCCAGGCAGGAGGCTGGTCATGGTGGCTAAGAGCAACCTTTAAATGTGGCAAACCCTGAGGGCAGGAGAGTTGGGTGGAAAATGGACTGAGAGAAGGTGCTGGAGTGTGGAGCCTGGGAGGGGGCCCCAGGGAGGGAAGCCTAACTATAGGCAGGATGCTGGACAGAAGGATCTCCACTGTGCGGTGAGAAAAAGGGTGGTCAGGTGCAGGACCCAACTAGTTCTCACTTAGGACTACTTAATTGGCAGATCTAGGAATCCCTTGCCCAAAGATACCCTCAGTGCAGCCGGGTGATGGAGGAAGGATTCTTCTGGGGTCTGAGGAGGTACATTAAGGGGATTTCAGTGCTCCTTAACTGCTTCCCCGCCGCTCTATAGCAGATATACTGCTACAGAGCGGCAGAGGTGCACAAAATCACGTATGTGTACGTAATTTTATTTTTTCCTGGCTGGTAATTACCCGCTGGCGCCCAGTGATTACCGAGCATCTCCGAAGGAGAGGAAGACTGTTTTGTTTACTAACAGTCTACCTCGCTGTCAGCTCGGACACACTGCTCTGGGATTGCTGCACAGCCATCCAGAGCAGTGTGCTTACAGTGAAGCACCAACACACTGCCCCCCAGTAAAACACTCCCTACACATAGTTAACCCTTTTATCGCCCCTCATATTAACCCCTTCCTGCCCAGTGCCATTAGTACAGTGTCAGTGCTTTTTTTTAGCACTGATCACTGTATTGGTGTCACTGGGGATGTCAGTCACACCAATTCAGTTGCCCTCAGAATGTCCACCACAGTCCCCCTATAAGTCGCTGATCGCCACCATTACTAGTAGAAAAAAAATAAAAATCCCAGTATCTATACCGCCATTTGTACACGCTATAACTTTCACATAAACCAATGAATTTACATGTATTGGGATTTTTTTTTAGCAGAAAACATTTTGGTGAAAATTTATTAGGAAATTTGATTTTTTTTAATTTTTTTTCTGGACGTGTTTAATAGCAAAAAGTCCAAAATATAGTTTTTTTCTCAAAATTATCTGTCTTTTTTTTGATAGCACAGAAATTAAAAACTGCACAGATGATCAAATACCACTGAAAGAAAGCTTAATTCATGGGAAAAAAAGGACGTAAATTTCATTTGGGTGCAGCGTTGAAATGACCGCGCAATTGTCAGCTAAATTAATGCAGTGCCATAACGCAAAAAATGGCCTGGTCAGGAAGGGGGGTTAAATCCTTTGGAGGGCGAGGGGTTAAAGAGACTATGCTACTTGTGCTGATCCACATTTTTATACAGTTTGCTAAGGAGTTTATCTTCAAGTTTGCAGTTTCTTGGGCATCCCATATACCCCTAGACCCCATACAAGTTGTTAGCCCCTCAATAAACACAACACAAATCAGCTCATGGACTGTTTTACTGACTCTGTGAGTGAAGATGTGGGAAATGGGTGTTGCCTGGCCGTGCAGGGCTTAGGGGGACCCAGTCAAACTCCTATGCGGGGGTATCACTACATAGGAAGATAGGAGAAAGTACTACAGGTACTCTGTGCCCCGGGGAACAAAACAAGTACATGCTATCCATGCAGCCATCTCCTTGCTAGCTGTGTTGTCAGACACCCATAGTGGGTGATGGGGTGTCTTGTTCAACCATGTAGCTAGCCTTCCATAGCATGAAGGGAGATGAGACAAAATACTACATGTACTTTGTCCCCCGGGGAGCAAAACAAGTACTGGCTATCCATGCAGCCATCTCCTTGCTAGCTGCGTTGTCAGACACCCATAGTGGGTGATGGGGTGTCTTGTTCAACCATGTAGCTAGCCTTCCATAGCATGAAGGGAGATGAGACAAAATACTACATGTACTTTGTCCCCCGGGGAGCAAAACAAGTACATGCTATCCATGTAGCCATCTCATTGCTCAATGTGTTATCGCTCAGCCATGGGGGGGAAATAGGGTGTCTTGTTCAACCACATAGCTAGCCTTCCACAGTACGTAGGAATGGGACAAAATACTACTTATACCTTGTTCATTAGGGGACAGAACATTGTAATAAACAATGACACTTCTATGTAAAGCCTTATAGTCAACTTGCACTGCCAAAGCAGAAGGTCCAGTCATGGTAAACAATAGCGCACGGATCCTTACTTCACCCCCATAAACAATATTTTCCTGATCTTGATTTGTACCCCCTGTAGAATTTTATATCCACGGTTCGATGTGCTAGTCTGTCTTTTTATCTGTTTGTTGTAATCCTAATCCTGAGGGCTATAAATAAAATGCTGCATGTTACTAGAGAATCAATGCCTACGCGGCTCATAATACGTGCAGCCAATCGCCCGGCATTGTAATTAGGTCCTCAGAGTGAAATATTTTTTCAGGTTGTATAGAGTGACTTCCCAATGATTTATGTGTGAGGATGGGGATGGAGGAAACATGCTCGTCTAGGCGGCTTTAATGCTTGTAGGAAAATCTTGGCTGCGGAATTTTGGTCTCGGGGATGTTTCAGTCAAAGAACATTAACAGCATCTCTAGAAGGTCCATCAAGATACAATTTCACCAACAGGCATCAGATGAAATTATGCTTGGACAGCTAGGCGTCACATGTCACACATGTCAAGAAGCCCCAAGACCCAGCTTTAAATAGAAGGGTATTGCTTGGCCTTTGTGAAATTGAAGGGACACTAGTCATAGGTGGAAATGCAAACAAGGACCACATGACTCTTGGCTTCAAATCTGCCCCATGGCCACCATACTTCCTTTTGTTGCTTATCTGCTGGTCTGGGAGCACCTGCTTTATATGCAGGGGAAGGATTCCTTAACACACCCACTACAGTGACACTCCAGTGTCAAGAAGGTCCATGAAGATACAATTTCACCAACAGACATCAGATGAAATTATGCTTGGACAGCTAGGCGTCACATGTCACACATGTCAAGAAGCCCCAAGACCCAGCTTTAAATAGAAGGGTATTGCTTGGCCTTTGTGAAATTGAAGGGACACTAGTCATAGGTGGAAATGTAAACAAGGACCACATGACTCTTGGCTTCAGATCTGCCCCATGGCCACCATACTTCCTTTTGTTGCTTATCTGCTGGTCTGGGAACACCTGCTTTATATGCAGGGGAATGATTCCTTAACACACCCACTACAGTGACACTCCAGTGTCAAGAAAATAAACTAAAGCAGACCCGCGGGTAGAAGGCAAAAAAATGACCTGAGTTCCCTTCCCATACACTCAATTTGGATGGGGAATCACTCCCTCTGAGTTATGGTATTCTGACAACAGGAAGACCTCCCTGCTATCAGAATACACTGATCAGTGCTGCCAGCTATAGTCAGCAGCACTGATTGATCAGGAAAAATTTGACAGGCTGGTTGCAGAGAAGTCAGTCGGTAGATTGACTTTTGTACAACCACCGTATCCACACATGGATCAAACTTCCAGCAGGGACTGGCCAAATTTGAATCCATATATGGCCACCTTAAGACAAGGAAACTGTAGTGTTCCCTCACATTAGTGAGTTAAAAGTATCTTCTTACACCAGTGGTCAGTGAGACAGGGGCCCCCTTAAACTGGTAGCCAGTGGGAGAAGAGACTCATTTCACTGGTGGACAATAGGAAGAATGTAACCTTACAATAGTGATTAGTTGGAAGAATGTCTCTTCCATTGGTGGTCATTAGGAAGAACTATCCTTATACTGATGGTCCATGGGAAGAATGGTCCTTACATTGGTGCCCAGTAGGAAGAATTCTCCTTATATTTGTGGTCCGTGTAAAGAATGCTCCTTACATTGATGGCCAGTGGGAAGAATGTCCCTTACATTAATGTCAGTGAGAAGAATTTTCCTTATATTGGTGGTCAGTGGAAAGAAGGTCCCTTCCATTGATGGTCAATAGGAAGAATGTCCCTTACATTGTTGCCAGTGATAAGAATGTTCCTTACATTGGAGGTCATTAGGAAGAATTATCCTTATACTGGTGGTCTGTGGGAAGAATTTCCCTTACATTGGTGGTCCATGGAAAGAATGCTCCTTACATTGATGATCAGAAGGAAGAATGTCCCTTACATTGGTGGTCAGTGGGAGGAATGTTTCTTATCTTGGTGATCAGTGGTAAGAAGGCTCCTTACATTGATGATCAGAAGGAAGAATGCCCCTTACATTGGCGATCAGTGGTAAGAAGGCTCCTTACATTGGTGATCAGTGAGAAGAATGCCCCTTACATTGGTGATCAGTGGAAAGAATGCCCCTTACATTGGTGATCAGTGGGAAGAATGCCCCTTACATTGGTGATCAGTGGGAAGAAGGCTCCTTAC
Organism: Staurois parvus; assembly: GCF_062004578.1. Classification (NCBI taxonomy): domain Eukaryota; kingdom Metazoa; phylum Chordata; class Amphibia; order Anura; family Ranidae; genus Staurois; species Staurois parvus. Next base: position 148,751 of record NW_028318979.1, read on the forward strand.
ATTGGTGATCAGTGGGAAGAAGACTCCTTACATTCGTGATCAGTGGGAAGAATGCCCCTTACATTGGTGGTCAGTGGGAAAAATGTCCCTTACATTGGTGGTCAATTGGAAGAATTCTCCTTACATTGGTGATCAGTGGGAAGAATGTCCCTTACATTGGTGATCAGTAAGAAGAATGCCCCTTACATTTGTGATCAATGAGAAGAATGCCCCTTACATTGGTGGTCATTGGGAAGAATGCTCCTTCATTGATGATCAGTGGGAAGAATGCCCCTTACATTGGTGATCAGTGGGAAGAATGTTCCTTATATTGGTGATCAGAGGGAAGAATGTCCCTTACATTGATGGTCAATGGGAAGAATGTCCCTTACATTGGGGGTCAGTGGGAGGAATGTTCCTTATCTTTGTGGTCAGTGGGAAGAATGCTCACTGTACAGACAGCTAAAAAGATAGTTGGTATCAGTGGTTATTTATCTGAGAAGCAGAAATTGCTCATTTTTCAAAGAACCCTAGTAACCTTTGAAGGACCTTTGGCTGAGAAAGGCTGATCTAGATGATAGATGAACTTTAGGTATATGATGTGATTTGTATACTTGATTTATATGCTTACCATCTAAACTGCAGGTGCATCCTTGTAGAAGTGGACTTTGTTCCAAGAAATGTGTTTGGTGAACATTTGCAAGTGCAGGATTCTTTACCTACATAATGGATTATGTGTGTTTTATGGACCTGGTTGTCTTTTTCCTCTAATTTAATGAGAAGTACAAAATTATTTTACATTTACATTAATTATTTTACATTTGATCTTTGCTGGTATTTTCAAGTACCTCAAATATCCTTTGTACATTCTTTTCACTAAACAGTATTTTAGTTTTGCTATAAATGACAGACGTTATAAAAGTTGGTGTCTCTCCCCATACAGGTGGCTGAAGGCACGTCAGGGTAAGATATATGAAACCCATGGCTTTCCGCTGGCCTGACCCTATTTGTCAAATCAACGGGACTACTCAGAGAGTCTCATTACCGTTCCTGTGCAGGATAGTGAATAGCCGGATGGATTCCGCTCTGTGACTGCGGCTAGATTATCACCTATCATTTTCCAAATGCGGCGGATCATTCTGGTAATTGGTGGAGACAATAAAGGAAGAGAATTGTTAGAACGTCCCGGGGATGCTGAGAGAGTCTTCTAATGTTTCTTCACAAGAGGGGACACATGACCCTCCATCGATGGGAGCTGTTATTAAAGAGATGTTCACAATACTGTATAGAAAGCTATCTCATGTTTCTCAGGAACATCGAGGAACTTTGAAGAGATCGGAGAAGATCAGCCAGGAAATCATTTGTCCCATTTTCCTAAAAAGCTGTATCTGTCTACATTGCTAAAGTGGACCAAGCATATGTTACGTGCAGCATTCTCAGTAATGTGTCAGTGTAGCATTTCCAGGTATCTATTACCTCCCACAGAGATCACAGTACTCTGCCTGACAATACTTTCATCTACTTTTCTCTCTCGAAGGTTGGCACCATCTTTGTTCAGACATCATCCATGGTCACCTTCTACTTCCTGGACTGAGATGCTGGCTTAGAGTTGACACAATCAGTGCCCAGGGGCGGACTGACCATTTGGAAACTCAGGCACTGCTCGAGGGCCCGGGGACAGTAGGGGGCCCCATGAGATGCCCCTGGTACCTTTTTCATAGGCTTTTTTGAGTTCGGGCAAGGACACAGGGGCACCATGATCCCCAATTGCCCGGGGGCCCCATGAGTTGTCAGTCCGCCCCTGTCAGTGCCTGTACAGTTCCTTGTTGTGTTCACAAGCATCTGACACATATCAACCCCTGCTGCTTCCTCTCACTTTGCTACTTGCTAAGGTTACAATGTTTCAGTCTGATCATGGGGGCAAGAGGAGACTAAGGAAATGCTTCCTCCTGCCTGCAGCAGACTGATGACATCATCTCAGCCTAGGCAAAGTCACTAGACAGGTGCCCAAGGATGGCCCTTTTAATGATAAAAGGTGGAGCTTTTCTGAAAAATAATACTGTTGCTGTATATTGTCATGTCAGGAACAGGGGCAGACTGACAATTCATGGGGCCCCCGGGCAATAGGGGATCATGGGGCCCCTGTGTCCTTGCCCAAACTCAAAAAAGCCTATGAAAAAGGTACCAGGGGCATCTCATGGGGCCCCCTACTGACCCCGGGCCCTCAGGCAGTGACCGAGTTTCCAAATGGTCAGTCCGCCCCTGGTCAGGAATGCATTTTTGAGTTGTAAAATTACTTATAGGTCCACTTTAATCTTGAGTTCAGGTCCAGTGAATGTTTCAGGGCTCTTGCACATCTGTGTGCTGTGTTTACAACACGTGTGTTGATGAACATTATTTTGCACATTAATGTTTGTTGTGTCAATACAATCCATTTATTAGAATGGCCTGCCTAACTCACCAAAATGTAGTGTAAAAGAGCAGGCGGTGTATTTAGCAATGCAGCGCTCCTCAATGCATGGTAGGATATTGTAGTGTGCTGCAATGGAGGGGTGTTAGTAAGGTGTATTGGGGTTCTATTCAGAATGAATGACTTGGCAGTCACAACTAACGTCCATACCGCACATTATGGCAACAAAAAATGTGAATCTGGCCTGAAGCTTATCTAAGGGCTCATTTCCATCCATGGGCGGACTGACCATTTGGAAACTCGGGCACTGCCCGAGGGCCCGGGGTCAGTAGGGGACCCCATGAGATGCCCCTGGTACCTTTTTCATAGGCTTTTTTGAGTTTGGGCAAGGACACAGGGGCCCCATGATCTCCTATTGCCTGGGGGCCCCATGAGTTGTCAGTCCGCCCCTGTTTTCATCCTTGCATTGTGGTATAAAGTGTGTTGCTGAAAAGGGTGGCATTGAAAGTTACACGCCTTACTGCAATACAATGCCATTTTCTTTGGATGGCACCTCAATGCTTAAAGTGGTTGTAAACCTCAGACATGAAAAATTAACAAAGCATATCCCTCTATAGTGTGTACATCAATCCAAAGTACTACGTGTCATTTCTGCCTGCTGCCTTGTTGTTCTGCTATCACCATGAGTCACTTCTTACAGGCAGGGGCGGACTGACAACTCATGGGGCCCCTGGGCAATAGGGGAGCATGGGGTCCCTGTGTCCTTGCCCAAACTCATAAAAGCCTATGAAAAAGGTACCAGGGGCATCTCATGGGGCCCCCTACTGACCCCGGGCCCTCGGGCAGTGCCCGAGTTTCCAAATGGTCAGTCCACCCCTGCTTACAGGTTTTCCTGAGACCAAGAATTACAGGTTTTCCTGAGACCAAGAAAAAAAAGGTGATGGGGGAGGGGTCTTCAGTACACAGCCTGTGATTGACAGCCTCAGCTATGTGCTGAGTGAAGGGGTGTGTGTCCCTTCCCTCCAATCACTGCAGAGTGTAATTTCAGCTCCCCGACCTCTGTGTTCTGACAGCTCAGACAAGCTGTATAAATTCTGCATTTTTAATGAATGTAGAGAAGAGTAGACTGCAAATAAACAGGTACAACTTATGGGGAGAATTTGCTTCATCTCTGTTTGTCACCTGAGGCAAGTCTCTTCATTGAGTATATGTAAGGGTTTACAACCACGTTAAGGCAATGCACCTTAGTGTCCTGTGGTACGCTGTGTTTTAGAATTATTTGAACGGACTGCCTATTATTATTACTATTATTATTATACAGGATTTATATAGTGCCAACCAGGGGCGGACTGACCATTCGAGCACTCGGGCACTGCCCGAGGACCCGGGGTCAGTAGGGGGCCCCATGAGATGCCCTTGGTACCTTTCATTGGCTTTTTCATAGGCTTTTTTGGATGTGGGCGAGGACACAAGGGCCCCATGATTCCCTATTGCCCGGGGGCCCAATGAGTTGTCAGTCCGCCCCTGGTGCCAACAGTTTGCTCAGTGCTTTACAATATAACGGGAGACGATACATCAACAATACAGTTCAATACAAGAGGGATAGGAGGGCCCTGCTCCTCGGAGCTTACAATCTAAGAGCCTTTCTCACCGAAACAGCACCAACAAAATGCATGCAGTATTTTTAGCAATGCAGTGCACCACAATGCATGGCAGTACGTTGTGGTATGTTGATGAGGTACATTGGGGTGATTCAAAATGAACGACATGGTGGCACACAACCAACATGCATACCACATGCTATCGGAACACAATGGTGTGAATCTGGCCTAAAGCTTTCCTAAGGGCTCATTTCCATCTTTGTGTTGTGGTGTCACATGCGTTGCCACAATGAATGACAACCAGGGGCGGACTGACCATTTGGAAACTCGGCACTGCCCGAGGGCCCGGGGTCAGTAGGGGGCCCCATGAGATGCCCCTGGTACCTTTTTCATAGGCTTTTTTGAGTTTGGGCAAGGACACAGGGGCCCCATGATCCCCTATTTCCCGGGGGCCCCATGAGTTGTCAGTCCGTCCCTGATGACAACACACATTACATGCCTTGAACTGCAGTGTCATTCTTTTTCAATGGCACCACAATGCACTAAGTATGCAATGTTCCATCGTGCGTTGTGGTGCGTTGCGTTACAGATTTTGTGACCTGTTTGATTTTTGAGACATTTTGGTGCACCGTCAGCTCATTAATTTCAATGGGCTGGCTTTTTGCACCACATGTATATTATTGCACCACAAAAATGTAACTGGGCCCTTGGCGTCTATTGCGTTGCAATCCCTCCAGTCTCCAAAGTCTCTTCTCTTCTGTCCTTCATTTGCACTGGTGATTAGGAATTCACAGACATCTCCCGTTCCCTCAGCCTCCACACGTGGCCGGCGCTCCCCCCACCAAATAAAAGACGCGGGAGTGAAAATATTTATCTGTGTTACAAGTGACAACAGCGAAAGGACGTTCTCAGCTCCCCCTGAAGACATGTTTGCGGAGGGAGCCGCGTTCGATTCCCTGATAAATATGTAAACGGGTTATTTGCACAGTGGCTGCCTCCATTACATTGTAGAAGAAAGGCAAGAAAACCTTTTTAGAAGGAGTTTATCTGGTATTCCGCATATTTTTGGAAAAGAGGAATAAATCTCAGCGTGCAGCACCTTGAAACACAGGACAGGCGCTGCGTGATCTACTTCACGACGAGCTTTCGAACGGAAAGATTTTTTATTTATTAGGCGAGGAGCGGCAAAGATGGAGGAAATTGATGAAACACGCTCAGCGGCCGCCCTTTGAGGGGATTTACCGTTCCGGAAGAGCGCGTCCATCCTCGGGTGATTTTAATTACTTCATTTGTGCACCATTATCCTGCAACTTTTACTAATTATGAAACTTATTTTTTTCAGGTCTTCCTCTGTTTACTAACTTTTATTTTTCTTGCTGTGGGACATCCCCTGGAAGGCAGGAATACATTCTGAAGCCAAACAAATTATAAGCTTTGTCACTGTTTCAGTTATGTTCAGTATATAGCCAGCCAAGCTACCTGACCAAAGTTCCCAGCTCCACCCTGCTGCCCCTTTTGTAAACTGAAGCTGAAGGGATGAGACTTATGGGAGAGTATTAGTTTACTTTTAGACCCAGGCCCTCCCTTTTTTAGGACCATGGCTTTGCAGTTATGTTTCACGAGATGCCCTTGGTATTTAAGAGCCGGTGTGTAAGGAACTGGGGGCTGTAGGGTCCTTGTCCTTGTGGTGAATAGAAGTTCTCCACTGAGTGCACCAACTCCCATTACTTGAGCACCAAGAGTTACTGCATCACGGAAAGTTGAATCCTATGGAGGTCCCCAGGAATAGCAGAAGGTCCCCAATGTGAGAGGAACTTGGGGTTGTAGGGTTTAGACATCCTTGTGGTGAATAGTAGTTCTCCACTGAGTGGGTCCACTCCCATTACTTGGGCACCAACCCTTACTGAGTCACGGAACGTTGAATCCCAGTAATAGCAAAAGGTCCCCAATGTGGGAGGGACTGAGGGTTGTAGAGTTTGGATGTCCATGTGGGGAAGGGTGATTCTCTCCTGAGTGGGCCTACTGAATTACATAGTCACCAGACTTTGCTGAGTCGTGGTAAGTTGAGTCCCATAGAAGGCAAATTTCCAAAAGAGAGAAGTGGGAGAATACCTTGGGAATAGCACAAGGTACAAGTGGGAAAAGCAGAAAGTCTCAGGGAACAGCAGAATGCCTCTGTGGGAGGGCTTGGGGGTTGTAGAGTTTGGACATTCTTTTATAGGTGGTTCTTCCCTGAGTGGGCCCACTCCCATTTCTTGGGCACCAGGACCTTCCAAGTCACATACATTTAAAGTCCTGATTTCTTGGTGGGTGTTTTCATAGTATTTAAAAATTGATGGGATGGTACCCCAAAGGAAATGCAACAAAGTTATTTCTGGGTTCACCTTTTGAGACATTTGCTCTACAAGTGGGAATAAGAGAAGGTCCCAGATGTGGAAGGGACAGCGGTTATAGAGTTTGACCATCCTTGTGAAGAGACTCCCACTCCCATCACTTGGGCACCAGGACGTACTGTAAGTTGAATCCTATGGAGGACAAATGTACAAAAGAGAAAATTGGGACGATGCAGTGGGACTAGCAGAAGGTACAAGTGGGAAGGTCCACGATGTGGGAGGGACTGGGGTTGCTAAGTTTGGATGTCCTTGAGGTGAAGGGTAGCTTAATGGATGGAACCCCTGAAGAAATTCAACAAAGTTTTGTAGGTTCCACTTCTCAGGTGTTTGTTGTAGAAGTGAAAATAGGTTATAGAGTTTGGATGCCCTTATGGTGAAGAGTGGCACTCCTCTGAGCGGACACGATTTCTTCTGCGCTCTAGGACCCAGGCGGGTGGCAAATAGATGGAACCAGAACTGGAAAAAAGCGACCACCAGTGCATCAAAGGTTGTGCAGCTCCAAACAAGGCTGGGGAAGCCCGACCAACACTACAAAGCGAAACAAAAACGAGAAGCGCACAAACCTTGTGCATTACCTCAGTAAACAAAAAATTTTTCAGTAAACAAAAATTTATTATTAAGAAAGGTACTCACAAACAGCGAATAAAATCAGGCATGTAAGTCCTCACAGGGACTTCAGAGATAGAGAGCCAGCGCGAGTCCCATCGTGGGGGTAGACACTCAGTTCAGCTGACGCGTTTCGAAGGCCAAACCTTCTTCATCAGAGCTCCTCTGTGCGGGCCTACTCCCGTTACTTGGGCACCACTAAGTCATGTAAAGTTGAATCCCGTAGTGGGCAAATGTTAAAAAGAAAGAAGTGGGACAATGCAACAGGAATAGTAGAAGGAACATTACTAAAAACGGGCCCCTGCCTGAATGCCTGCACAATGGTGAACATCTTCACCAGAAAAGAAGGGAGTACATCTCTGAAGGAAATTTGTCAAGCCACCTTGCTGGAAAACCTGTGCAAGCAAAACCAAGGTGTATGTTTTAAGTATTATCAGGTAAACCCATTGAAGTGCTACCAACTGGACATTCTGTGTCAACATGAGCTAGGATAAAGAGAGATGGTCCAGTAGAAGAAGGTGCTTGGAGCCACGGTGGAGTCAATCCATGCAGCAAGAGCTAGAGTAGTCTGTATCCCAAGACTTCTTTTAGGAAAGTTGAGTGTTACACCCCTGGCCTGGTTTCTAGTCGGTGAGGTACTGTACTTTGGAAGCTCCCATAAGTGGAAATGCTACTAGGTCTCTGTGTGTACAGGACGTCCTCACATTGGCAAGACTTCATGTCACTTCTTGGTGTGTCTTGGAAACAGGAAGTGATAGAAACATCAAAAGAAACAGTTCTCGTTGGAAGTACCCCCACCCTCCTGCATTCATGTTCTTCTCATCACAACCATAACGTTTCTATTAATATCTCTGCTCCTTTGGGAAGATTCACCCTCTCTGTTTTTTCAGGTTACCATTGCCACATGGACAGAAAGTGATGGGAACATCCAAAATATGACATTTGTCACCAGAGCAGGAATAGAAAGAAAACCTTCCAATGAGGAAACCTGTTCCAGTGACAGCTGTCAGAAAGGGGCTTTCCTGTCACTTTGGAGGGATTATCACTCACTTCCTGTTGCGTCTCTGGCACACGATGTAAAGGATGATCTCCCCAAGGGAACACAAGACGAATTAAAACTGGCTCTGACTATTTCCACCGTCCAAAACATAAAAAAAGTTTGGTTTTAGATATGCTTTAAAAAAATAAACCAAACCAAAATCAAAACTTTACAACAGATTTGTATAGCAAACCATTGTGGGTCCGGCAGACTATAGTACGGGGTTTGCCGCAATGGACCCCTCTGGAGACATATAGAAAAAAGTAATTTGCCAGGAAAAGTTTTTAGATTAATATACTAGCTGCCAAGCCGCAGGAAGAGAGGTTAATAGAGTTTGAGAATTCTAAATATGTTTGTGTTAAACCCAAGGCTATACTCCGACCCCGGCACAGAGACGGGCAGAAACACTAAGCTGTTTTTATGTTTCCGCTAATTTGGTTTCATGTTTTTGTCTTTATGTACTGAATAAATATCTGATTTTTTAATATTTTCATATGGTAAAAAGGATATTTTTTTTTATAAAGAATGGCAAGGATTCAAGACGCTCACACTTTCCTTAAGGTATAACACCATATTTTTTGGAGGATAAAACAATCCCCCCCACAGGTCAACTAAATGAATGAAATATGTTCCAGCAGACTTGTTTGCTTCTCTTATGTAGAAGCTGGGGCATCCCACATCAGTGCACCTGCTAAAAGTGAATCTTAATGAAGATCTGTGGGCAAACAAAAAAAAAAATGGGCCAATGGGCAATAATATATAATATAATGATGGTGCGGTCCATGGCCTTATAAGTGCCTCCAGTCATTGACTCTTTTTTGTAATGTTCATATATGGACAATTACATCATGATAAGTATGTGTAACCGTAAGCATGTACCTGCAAAATTATTAGATATTAGGCTAACATGGTCAGTGAGGTAGGGTAGGTACCTACACCCACCTAATAGGAGTTTGCATGGCTGGAGATGGGACCTATAAATATGGGAGGGAGGGAGGGTGGGGACTTTTGACAGAAGTCTGCATGAGAAGACAAGGGACCTGCAAAATGTGGGAGAAAGGGTGGAGACCTGAGCCCTGATAAGAGTTTACATGAGTAGACAAGGGACCCACAAATTTTGGAAGGAAGGGTGGGACCTGAGCCCTGATAAGAGTTTACATGAGTAGACAAGGGACCCACAAAGCTTGGCAGGAAAGGTGGGGACCTGAGCCCTGATTAGAGTTTACATGAGTAGACAAGGGAGTTTGCATGGGAAGACAAGGAACCTACAAAGCTTGGGAAAGAGGCTTGTGCAGCATGGTGCGACAAAGTAATTACACAGAGTCCGGTTGCAGGAAAAATACTTTGTAATAAAAGGAAGGCTCAATTCAACAGACACCCTAGCGGGAGAGTGCCATGCCAGGGAGACACTCACATTTCTGTGCAATACTGCGGGTAGAGCTTTACCGGCAGCATCAGTCTTCAGAGGGTGAATAGCAGCCTGACCATTTCGGTCCCAATAGGGAGGCTCTCCTAAGAAGCTTAGCCTGTCCCAACTCATCAAGAACCTTTCCCAGCCAGTAATCACTTTACCTGACAGACGGGTGCGCTTCCTCTACTCTACTTCACAAATGCGCGCCAAAACCTGGGGGCAGGGACTTATAAAGACTCTGCTGACCCAAGATGGCTGCCAGGGGTCACACTGGAAGCAGCATAGACAACTGAAACACTGCCTTCATTGACCAGGAAACCATAGAGAAACCAGTTTTCTCCTGACTTCCTCTCCAAGCTGTGGTACAGCTTCGGTTGAGCACCACCTACAGTGAGGAAAGCAGACTGCACCTGCCTATAGGCTGGGGAACTGTGCTTTGGTAGGAAGTTTTTATAGACGGGAGTGGGATCCGCAAGTAAGGGCCACTCATTGGATGTCAGTTCCCACCATGTTGACTCTGGACCTGTCCTTCTTCTTCTTGGATTGGATAGTCACCTACCTGTTCTTTTATGAGATACTCCACCATTTTGTGTCATTCCTTTCAGTGGCCAAAAGCCCACCTCCTCCATATTCCCGGCCACAAGCCTGTTAACTGGAACAAAAAAATATCCAGTCCAGTTGCAATTGAATGCTTTACTGCACATTACAGGAACATTCACCGATACACCTTTTTCAAGGTACAGTCACAGTGCAGAACCCGTGGCATTAGTCAAAATACCCTCACACAGCCATTGGAGTTCCAATCCAGAAACCGTCACCATCCACCCAAATAGATTGGCCTCTTACAAGAACATTTGACTGCCCAAAGGGTCAGTCAACATGAGAAATATGGCATATCCATTGGTGCAGCAATAGATCCTCAATGGGAATCCGCTCCAGAACAAAAAAAATACTTCTCTATAAGAGGCCAATCTATTTGGGTGGATGGTGAAGTTTTCTGGATTGGAACTTTCCTTTCATGCACCAACTTCTATCTATTTGGGAATTTACATGAACTTTATCACATTTTTTGTGTAATAAGATCTATGTGTAACTAGCGATGCATTTGCCTATATGTTCCTCACATATGCCCCAAAGCCATACTGAACCAAGCCACAGGAGCTGCTAAAGGAAAGTCAAGGTGGCAAGGTTCCTCCATCTTCACCCTAAGTCCATAGTTTTCCTCCTGGCAGTTCAACCCAGCCGAGCTCTCCTAGCTTCACAAAACAGACTTACATGGTATAGGTCAGGGGTGTTCTGTTCCCATACCAGAGCTGTCTAGGCCCCCCCACAGCTGGAATATAAAAGGGCACTAGCTCCGCCACTTCACTTAAGGAAGGGTAACAAATAAAGGGGCACTACACCTGCGAGCATGCAAATCTTGAGAAGTAGGGTGGGGACCTGTACTCTAGTTGGGATCTTGCATGTAAGATAAAGTGATCACTAAGTATATAAGGGAGGGTGGGCGCCCCGAAAGGTATGTGCATGGAATAGCATGACCAGCAGAGTGTGTCAGGGAGGCTGAGGACCTTGCATACTGAAGCACTGGACCTGAAAAGTGAGCGGGGGGGGGGTGAAGACCTGTATAGGAGGGAGGGTGGAGAACCAAAAGAATGGGAGGGAGGGTGGAGGCCCAAAAGTATAGGAGGGAGGATGGAGAACCAAAAGTATGGGAGGGAGGATGGAGACCCAAAAGTATAGGAGGGAGGGTGGAGACCCAAAAGTATAGGAGGGAGGGTGGAGAACCAAAAGTATAGGAGGGAGGGTGGAGAACCAAAATTATGGGAGGGAGGGTGGAGACCCAAAAGTGTTTTGGGGGGGGGGTGGAAATCTAAAAGTATTGGGGGAATGGACACCCAAAAGTATGGGAAGGAAGAAGGGTGAGACCGAAAAGTGTGGGAGAGAGGGTGGGGACCCCATAAGTACGGAAGGGAGGGTGGAGACCTGTATCCTAATAGGAATTTCCATGGAAAGTCATGGGACCCACAATATGGAAGGTAAGATGGGGGCAAATATAAGTAACAATGTTCTGCTTTTGTGTAACGCAGTCAAATTATCCATCGCACACAATGTTTTTCTTGCCAAACAGCCACGTAATTGTCCACCAACCTACAAGTCAGGTACGCATCTACAGTGAACTGTTATGTGACCCACAGTACATGCATCTTTGTAGCTCATAATGGGGAATAAATGCCATGTGGATATGTAAATGTACAGGCAATTTGTACCTGATCAGAGCTCTTCATACATCTCCGGAAATAAACACAGCAGCTTTCTGTACTGAAGAATTGTCGTTCACAGACTGTCTGATGTGAGGGCCGCAGATGTCTTAATATTTGGGCCAAATTACCCCCAGACAAAAATCTGCTTTTCAGCTTGATGTTTTCAAGACCAGATCTGATCTGAAATCTGCATGAAAATATCTAGAGGAGAAAATTATAACATTTCCAAGATAGATAGATAATAGATAGATACAGTAGATAGATAGATCGATAGATAGATAGATCGATAGATAGATAGATAGATAGATAGATAGATAGATAGATAGATAGACTGACTCTCTTCTGAAAATACCAGCTGCCTGGCTGTTTCTGAGATGAACACACAGAGGATATGAGTCAGGACTTATTCATACCACGTCCATTGACCAGCATTTCCCTGCTTACACAATGGTTCTCTATGCTCCTTGTTCACACTGCCACACACATTAATGCATATAAATGCAATGCCCATAAAAATGCACATTACTACACCTGTACTGTCAGTGGAGTATTATGTGCAGTATGGTGTGGAGGGACCCTCGGTATCCATGAGAGCTCCTGACATGCATCTTTGTCCTGAGTGACTGAAGCCACAGGATCAACATGACACTAAGCCTGTGAGTATTATTAGAAAGAGTGACAACGAAAGCTCCCCCATCCCCTGCACACTTCCCCTGAACAGTTTCATCCTAACTTTTCGGTCGTTTTGATTGGTGTGTTCCCATCCTTGTCATATCTGGGTCACCAGATAGAAGTCTGACAGGTCCTCAGAATCAGATCAGTGTTTCGTGTGAAGAATAAAACCAAGATCAGAACATCAACTTACATTCTACAGATTTGTTTGTATATCAGCAAGAATTGTATTTGCTTTTAAGGAGAAAGAGAGAGAAAGGATGGGGGGGGGAGTAAGAGAGGAATGAGGGAGAAAGGAGAGATAGAGGAAGTGAGGAGATAGAGAAAAGAGAGAGAGAGAGAGAGAGAGAGAGAGAGAGAGAGAGAGAAGAGGAGAGAAGTGGAAAGGAAAAAAGGGGAGAGGAAAGGAGAAGGGAGAGGAGAGGAGAAAAGACAGGAGAAAGGAGAGAAGAAAGAAGGGGAGAGGGGGAAGGAGAAGAGGAGAGAAGTGGAAAGGAAAAAAGGGGAGAGGAGAGGAGAAGGGAGAGGAGAAAGGAGAGAGAGAAGAAGTGAGGAGACAGAGAAAAGAGAGAGAAGAGGAGAGGAGAGAAGTGGAAAGGAAAAAAGGGGAGAGGAGAGAAGGGAGAGGAGAAAAGACAGGAGAACAGAGAGGAGAAAGGAGTGAAGAAAGGAGGGGAGAGGGGGAAGGAGAGGAGAGGAAAGGAAAGGAGAGGAGAGGAGAGGAGTGGAGAGGAGAGGAAAGGAGAGGAAGGGAGAGGAGAGGAGAAAGGAGAGGGGAGGGGAGAGAAGAGGAAGGGAGAGGAGAGAAGAAAGGAGAGGAGAAAGAAAAAGGATAGAGGAGAGTAGAACATTGGAGGGGAGAGGAGAGAAGAGGAGAGAAGGGGAAAGGAAAGAATTGGAGAGGAAGGGAGAGGAGGGGAGGGGAGAGGAGAAGAGAGAGGAGAGAAGGGGAGAGGAGAGAAGTGGAAAGGAAAGAATTGGAGAGGAGAGGAAGGGAGAGGAGAGGAGGGGAGAGGAGGGGAGAAGGGAGAGGAGAGAACAGGAGAGGAGAGGACAAAAGACAGGAGAAAAGAGAGGAGAGGGGGAAGGAGAGGAGAGGAAAGGAGAAGGGAGAGGAGATAAGAAAGGAGGGGATAACAGAAAGGAGAGAAGAAAGGAGAGGAGAGGGCAGGGGAGAGGAGAAAGGAAAGGATAAAGGAGAGTAGAGCATCGGAGGGGAGAGGAGAGGAAAGAAGGGGAGAGGAGAGGAGAAAAGAGAGGAATGGAGAGAAGTGGAAAGGAGAGGAGAAGGGAGAGAAGAGAGGAGAAAGGAGAGGAGAGAGAAGGGAGCACATGAGACAGAGATGAAGGGGAAGTTGGACGCTGTGACAGCAATAGTGTGAGGACAATATCATAAGATGCAGTTTACACTGAAGGAGCTCCAACATTTCAGGTGTTATTTCCAATGCTTGCAAGGCAGCAAAGTATAAAAATAACCCTCAATCCAACTGGTTAACAATGAGTGCGGGAATCTCAGTCTGGATACAAATTACCTACATGAAAGCTTTGTATTCCATGGGATTGGGTTAGATTCAGTCAGTCTGCTGCAGGTAGGAGGAAGCATTTCCTCAGTCTCCCCTCCCCCAGTGATCAGACTGTACATTCTAACTTTGTAGCAAGTCACAAGATGAGAGGCTGCAGCAGGAGCTGATCTGTGTCAGACATTTGTGAACACGGCCAATAACTGCACAGGCAGCAGGAATTACATGATTGTGTCATCTCAGTCCATGAAGTATATGGTGACCCTGATGCCGGAACAAAATGGCGCTTACTCTGTAATGTCAGAGCCGCTCTCTCCATTACTGAGGACAGCTCCAATGAGGGTGACCAGTCTTCAGAAAAAATGAAGTATTAAAAATACACAAGTTGGGGGGGGGGTGCCCCAGGGAAGTTGGGCATTAGGAGCTAAATAACCTGATCCATAATTCAGCCGTACCCCCTTCCAGCTGGAGGCATTACATGGGCTTCTCAGTCAAGTGAACACTGTGATTGGCTGTCACCTTAATCGCAGGATCGGGAGCCTACATCCTAAATGGTGACGGGAAGCTGTCAGTGACAGTGCAGTTACAGTGCTGGGGGGGTGCCAAGTGAGCATGCTCCCAGCAAAGAACTGCGACGCCAGCTGTTTGTACATATAAGGCAGCTCATGTCAAAGCCCACCACCATGCTGTTGGATATATACATACGACTGGCAGGAAGGGGTTAATTCCAATGACTATTTATTACTTTATGTAAGGATGGGATGGGGGGGGAGTAATTTTGCAGCTTTTGTGCCCATGCAGATACTTCTCTTTTTCTGACACTTATTTACTTCTTCGCAGCATTGTGACACTCCGTCCTCCAAACAACAAACATTGTGGAATTCCTCAAAGATATGCTGCAAATCACTGGAATGAGAGTTATAGCAATGGATAACGTAGAATAGCTGCCAATGCAGAGGAGGACAAAAGCCTTTGTAAGGAGGATCTAGCGCGCCGCGGCCAGGAACGCCGAAGACTGTATAAAATTCTATAGGTGTCCTATTGCGGCGGGACAAAGAGCTCCCATCCGCTTTATTAAATGGCACAAATGGCGGAATGAAAGGATTAGTCCAACAATGATACTAGGGAGGAACATTATGCACGCCTCGTAAATGGACCCAATTCTCAGCAAGGCTATTCTTCTCCAGATCTTCCATGGAAGGAGATATGACATTTTTCGAGGGATTTTCAGTATTCAGCACAAAAATTTCAACACAGATTTTTTTTTGGTCTAAATAGCTTTCAATATGATATCAGCGCTTGTATTAATATCAGAGTACTAGTTGCAGTTCAGCACAGGATGGGAAAATGGTTGAGGGTTCAGTGTTAGGGGTAAGATTGGGTTGGGTTAAAGAGTTCAGTGTTAGGGGTAAGGTTAGGGTGAGTTAAAGGGTTCAGTGTTAGGGGAAAGGTTGGGGTGGGTTATAGAGATCATTGTTAGGGGTAAGGTAGTGTTGGGTTAAAACATTCAATGTCAGGGGTACGGTTAGGTTGGTTTTAAGGGTTCAGTGTGAGGGGTAAGGTTAGTTTGGGAAAAGGGTTCAGTGTTAGGGGTAAACTTAGGTTGGGTTAAAGGGTTCAGTGTTAGGGGTAAGGTTGGGTTATAGGGCTCAGAGTTAGGGGTAAAGTTAGTCTGAGTTAAAGGGTTCAGTGTTAGGGGTAAGATCGGGTTGGGTTAAAGGGTTCAGTTTAAGAGTAAGGCTGGGTTGGGCTAAAGGGTTCAGTTTTAAGGGTAAGGTTGAGTTAAATTAAAGGGTTCAGTGTTAGGGGTAAGGTTAGTTTGAGTAAAGGGTTCACTGTTAGGGGTAAAGTTAGGTCGGGTTAAAGGGTTCAGTGTTAGGGGTAAGGTTAGGTTGGGCTAAAGGGTTCAGTGTTAGGGGTAAGGTTAGGTCGGGCTAAAGGGTTCATTGTTAGGGGTAAGGTTAGGTCGGGTTAAAGGGTTCAGTGTTAGGGGTAAGGTTAGGTTGGGCTAAAGGGTTCATTGTTAGGGGTAAGGTTAGGTCGGGTTAAAGGGTTCAGTGTTAGGGGTAAGGTTCGGTTGGGCTAAAGGGTTCATTGTTAGGGGTAAGGTTAGGTCGGGTTAAAGGGTTCAGTGTTAGGGGTAAGGTTCGGTTGGGCTAAAGGGTTCAATGTTAGGGGTAAGTTTGGGTTATAGGGCTCACTGTTAGAGGTAAAATTAGGTTGAGTTAAAGGGTTCAGTGTTATGGGTAAGGCTGGATTTGGTTAAAGGGTTCAGTGTTAGGGGTAAGGCTGGGTTGGTTTAAAGGGTTCAGTGTTAGGGGTAAGGTTAGGTCGGGTTAAAGGGTTCAGTGTTAGGGGTAAGGTTAGGTTGGGTTAAAAGGTTCAGTGTTAGGGTTAAGACTGGATTGGGTTAAAGGGTTCAGTGTTAGGGGTAAGGCTGGGTTGGGTTAAGGGTTTAGTGTTAGGGACAAGGTTAGGTCGGGTTAAAGGGTTCAGTGTTAAGGATAAGGTTAGGATGGGTTAAAGGGTTCAGTGTTAAGGGTAAGGTTAGGATGGGTTAAAGGGTTCAGTGTTAGGGGTAAGGTTAGGATGGGTTAAAGGGTTCAGTGTTAGGGGTAAGGTTAGGTCGGGTTAAAGGGTTCAGTGTTAGGGGTAAGGTTAGGATGGGTTAAAGGGTTCAGTGTTAAGGGTAAGGTTAGGATGGGTTAAAGGGTTCAGTGTTAAGGGTAAGGTTAGGATGGGTTAAAGGGTTCAGTGTTAGGGGTAAGGTTAGGTCGGGTTAAAGGGTTCAGTGTTAAGGGAAGGTTCGGTTGGGCTAAAGGGTTCAATGTTAAGGGTAAGTTTGGGTTATAGGGCTCAGTGTTAGAGGTAAAATTAGGTTGAGTTAAAGGGTTCAGTGTTAGGGGTAAGGCTAGGTTGGGTTAAGGGTTCAGTGTTAGGGAAAAGATTGGATTGTGTTAAAAGGTTCAGTGTTAGGGGTAAGGCTGGGTTGGGTTAAAGGCATCAGTTTTAGGGGTAAGGTTTGGTTGGGTTAAAGGGTTCAGAAAGGTTGGCTTGGGTTAAGGGTGAGGATTGAGGGTCGGATTCAGGGAAAAATATATGTTCAGTGGTGTCTTTATTATATAAACCAAACATACCTGAGTTTGGTTCAGCCAACATTACTAAAAACTGGGCGGAGAAGAGGCCCTTGTCCTCACCAACCCTCACAACGTGACTGCAGTGCACCACGGATGCATACAATGCAGAAAAGTGTGAACCTAGCCTTGAATTAGCAACGATGAACGGATCAATCTGATTGGCTGCAACAGACAATATACACTGTTTTGATTCTTTATAGGCAAAACTCTGTACTATATATCCTCCCTTCAGAAGATATACGGTAGAGGGAGTGGTTGGCGAAAGCTTTTAAATATGCGCAAATAAAACCTCTATGATACTTAAGCATGAGGACTTGGTTGGAACAAGCTTTTATCATCTAAATGTCTATTAATAAAATAAAAGATACCTGTAATCTCCGCATAGACAGAAAACAAAGACGCCCCCGGAGCCCGGACTTGAAAGCAATAATAAATGTCATCAGAGACATAAAACCGGCACTCTTGTTCTGAGAAGGATCACAGAGGACCTTGATGTGCCCATATATTAAACAAAGGAGACCCCACATGTCTACAATACACAGGATGCACAAAGATTAACGACCTAAAGAGTACGGGAAAAGTAGATCTAAACCCATGTCAGGGTCATTTTCAATCATTTTAAACCTTCAGCTTTCATTAAATACGCCACTGGATACTTGCTCTTCGGTGCAATTCTTCTTTCCCATTTCAGAGGACAGCTTTTGAACATATTTACCTCCATTCTCTGAGTGCACTCGGCACTAATTCTGTGCTCTACTCCTCCCTGAACGCGGGTGGCCGGTCCACATCCCTTCCTTATGTTGCCCAATGGGAATGTGATGTGGCAGTCCCTATAGATCTAGAAGACTGGAGAAAGGCCTGGTCCAGTGTGACTAAATGTTCCGTCAACACGGCCACCAAGTCCTCCTCCTCTGGGCCCGCATCGCTCATTGGAACCCATCTTACACTGATAGCTGCTTCCAGGGCTGTGGACAACGCAGTGATGAGATTCACACCTGGTGGACCTGCCCCCGTTTAGTGGGCTTCTGGTCAAGGGTCTTCGGCCCATTATCAATCCTCTTCCATGTCCAGTCCTGGTCCAGTGTGACTAAATGTTCCATCAACACGGCCACCAAGTCCTCCTCCTCTGCGCCCACATCGCTTACTGGAACCCATCTTCCACTGATAGCTGCTTCCGGGGCTGTGGACAACGCAGTGATGAGATTCACACCTGGTGGACCTGCCCCCCGTTTAGTGGGCTTCTGGTCAAGGGTCTTTGGCCCATTGTCAATCCTCTTCCATGTACCTTTTCACAAAAATGCTAGACAAGTGCACCTCCACTGTCCAATCCTGGATCTTCTCTCCTATCAGCAAAAATTGGCCATGTATTTGTTTAAAGCCACCAAGCAGGCAATAGCCAGAGCTTGGAAAAAACCTACAGTACGGTGTGCAGAAGTGAAGAGCATTCTGACCACCTTAATGGTCCATGGGAAAATGACCAGTATTCTTCACAACACCCATTTGAGGGATCCTGTCAAAGCCCCAACAGGAGGCTTGGCAAGGGGCCAGGACAACCCTTAAAAGTGAGAGAGCCTGCTCAGCTATAGTGTTGGGCTCGATGTTTGAATCGCCCACTGAGCACCCCACAATGCGCTGCGCTCTTACAGTGAGAACCATGATTGGCCAAAGCAATGCATCTGACCACAGGTCAGGTGCAATGTTTTGGCCAATCACAGCACAATGCACTGTGCGAGCCATGAATGTCCAATCATGGCTCACAGCTAAGTCCACACCCGAGTAGTATGTTGCTGGAGTTTAGTGGCGTTAGAGTTGTGTTAGGAGCAGGGGCAGACTGACAACTCATGGGGCCCCCGGGCAATAGGGGATCATGGGGCCCCTGTGTCCTTGCCCAAACTCAAAAAAGCCTATGAAAAAGGTACCAGGGGCCCCCTACTGACCCCGGGCCCTCGGGCAGTGCCCGAGTTTCCAAATGGTCAGTCCGCCCCTGGTTAGGAGTGTAGTGTAGTGTGGTGTTGTGAAGAGCAGTGTAGTGGTGTCAGTGAAGTGTCAGTGTATTTTGCAGCACTTCTGCGTCACTGCTGTTCCCATTTTTTTTCTTTGTTAATTGTTTTTTTAATTAATTTATTTATTTCTGTTGCTGCATCTTCTGCGTCAGAAGTGGGTTCCCTTTCTTTTTTTGCTTTCTTAATTTTTGTTTTTTTCATTTAATTTAGTTTTGTTTTTTTTGCTGCAGCAGTAAGAATATTTAAAGCATAATTGCAGTTCCATTTTCTGCATTGCAGGTGTTCCTCCTTCTGTGTCAGTAGTGGTTCCTTTTTTTTTTGTTTTGTTTTGTTTTTTTTGCTTTCTTAATTTTTTTAAGATTTTATTATATATATTTTCTCTTTGCCACAGCAGCAGCAAAAATATTTAGGGCATCATTTCTGTTCCCTCTTCTGCGTGGCAGGTATTCCTCCTTCTGCGTCAGCAGTAGTTCCCTTTTTTTCTTTTTTTCTTTCTGAATTTTCTAATAATTTCTGTACAGAAATGAGCCGGAACACATCCAAACACCCACAAATAAAAACAAAGACAGCTAATCTCAACACATACTGTTTTCTCTGCTTCTGCTCTCTTTATTTCTCTCAAAATGTCTGAAATAGTTAATTATTTACTATTTTTCAGTGCATTCTGGGCATTTGGGAAGGTCTCCTGAGGTTATCTTTAAAAAATGCTTCTAAATGCAAATGCACATAAACGCGGTATGCAAACGCGGCTAAACAGACATTTTTTAACCTACATTTTCCAGCAGTCAGTTTCCATCGTTCAGAAGTTTTTTCCAAACGTCCCGTGTACATGGAGCCTAAAAACATTTGTTCTTTTGGTTCCATGTACATGCACTTGAGGGCTCATGTACACTGCAGCTGATAAACTCACGTTTAGGAGCTGTTCAGCATTTTTTTTCAGCAGCCCCTGAACTTTCCCTAATGTTTTCCTATGTGTCCGTGTTTACAGTCGTTTACAGGCATTTGAGTTAACAGTCTTTTTTTGAACGCACCAAACTTGCGTTCAGGAGTCGATTTTATCAGCGTTTCAAATGCAAAACACTTGTAACCGCGGCAAATCGCGTTTATAAGCATTTGCGTTTGAAATTTTTTTTTAACTCTTCCAGTTCCCGATGCTGTCCAGAGCCTTTTTTCATCATGCAAATGCATGCAAAGCATTTTCAAGGTACTCAAATGGACAAAACACCGAACACAGGATGTTCCTACCAAGCTTGTCACACATTGTAATGACCAATTCACACCTCAGACCTCTCCCACCCTTGGAAACAAAAGATATGTTAATGACCATTCACACCTCAGACCTCTCCCACCCTTGGAAACAAAAGATATGTTAATGACCATTCACACCTCAGACCTCTCCCACCCTTGGAAACAAAAGATATGTTAATGACCATTCATACCTCAAATTCCTCATGAAGACCCCCTGCCAGGTGGCCTTAATGACTCCCTCCACCAGACACCTTTCCCACCCTTGGAAACAAAAGAAATGTTAATGAGCAACTCACACCTAAGCTACTCTCAACAAATACTTCTGTCTCTGCTTCTACTCTCTGTATTTCTCTGAAACAGTCTGAAAGAGTTAATAATTTACCACTTTTCAGTGCATTCTGGGCATTTGGGAGGTTCTCCTGTGCTTATCTTTAAAAAATGCTTCTAAACGCACATAAACAAGCATAAACGCCTTATGCAAATGTGGCTAGACAGACATTTTCCAGCAGTCAGTTTCCATCCTTCAGAAGTGTCCCATGTACATGGGGCCTTACCAGGGGCAGAATGACAACTCATGCGGCCCCCAGACAACCACTCCCAAAAAAGCCTATGAAAGGTACTAGGGGCATATCATCATGGGGCCCCCGGACAATAGGGGATCATGGGGCCCCTGTGATCTCGCCTACACTCAAACCACTCCCAAAAAAGCCTATGAAAGGTACCAGGGGAATGTCATCATGGGGCCCCCGGACAATAGGGGATCATGGGGCCCCTGTGATCTCACCCACACTCAAACCACTCCCAAAAAAGCCTATGAAAGGTACTAGGGGCATATCATCATGGGGCCCCTGTGATCTCACCCACACTCAAACCACTCCCAAAAAAGCCTATGAAAGGTACCAGGGGAATGTCATCATGGGGCCCCCAGACAATAGGGGATCATGGGGCCCCTGTGATCTCGCCCACACTCAAACCACTCCCAAAAAAGCCTATGAAAGGAAACCAGGGGAATGTCATCATGGGGCCCCCGGACAATAGGGCATCATGGGGCCCCTGCGATCTCGCCTACACTCAAACCACTCCCAAAAAGCCTATGAAAGGTACTAGGGGCATATCATCATGGGGCCCCCGGACAATAGGGGATCATGGGGCCCCTGTGTCCTCGCCCAAACTCAAACCACTCCCAAAAAAGCCTATGATAGGTACCAGGGGAATGTCATCATGGGTCCCCCGGACAATAGGGGATCATGGGGCCCCTTTGATCTCGCCCACACTCAAACCACACCCAAAAAAGCCTATGAAAGGTACCAGGGGAATGTCATGGGGTCCCCAACTGACCCCCAAGCCCTCGGGCAGTGCCCGAGTGTCCGAATGGTCAGTCCACCCCTGCACCTTACTTTTTTTATAGCTAGCCCTCTAAATGTAAATTCTACCTCCTCCTTAGGTCGGGGGGGGGGGCGCTACACACCTATAATCCCATGGGGAGACTGCTGTTGAGATTGATGGTGTGGTCACATGATCTCTTTCATTGAAAAGGACAAAACCAATGTTGGGTTTGCAACAGTTGCATCCTCTTCATTGTCATCCCAAGTGATTTGGCCGTCCTATCTGCCATGATAATGCGCCATCTGCCTCGGACGACCCGTAGCCAATTTTAATTCCAAAACTCCGCATCCCCGGCCGGTGGGCGGTTGAGGTTGTTTCCCCAAATCCTCTTAGTTTTTTGATATCTCTCTCCGACTCCTCCAAACGTTCGCCGCCGTCACGCCACAAGGCGGGCGTCCGTCATTTTTTTCGCTCCGGAATTTCACGGCGAGGGAGTGTGGGCGGATATTACAGAATTTCTCTTCTTTCGTGTTATGTACGGAGACGGGTATTTTCTGCCGCTCTCCTTTGAAGTCTTCCGAGCCAGGGAAATTAGAAACGCAATACGATTATATGGTGGTCGGTTTTTTTTTTCCGCGCCGAGAACCGGCTTTCTTAATGCTGTTGACGGGGAGAAGTTTGGGTCGTGGAATGACCTTCATTCCGCTCTCCTGTCTCTCCCCTCCCCCGAGGTAATTCGACAGTCATTAGGAAATATGAAGATATTGTGAAATAACGCTCCATTATAGAACATTGTGCAGACAGCGGCCTCAGACGAGTGTCGCTTAAGAGGAAATGGAAGAGTCATTATTTTTGTTAAGACGATATAATAGCTTCTTATGTTCTTGTCAGAGTTGTAAAATCTCATGTCAAACAATCCTCCGATATAACATTAGATGTCAGGTATTACAAAGGAGCGGCGCGGAGTGCGACTTACTTCATGTCCTTCCCTGAACAGATTCCTCCAAAGACTTTCCTGTCTCAGATTGGTAAGGTCGGCCCCTTGTAATGGGCACAGCATGGGCACAGACCCGGGAACTCAGCACAGGGATGGTGGGAACCCCTCGTAATGGGCACAGCATGGGCACAGACCTGGGAACTCAGCACAGAGATGGTGGGAGCCCCTCATAATGGGCACAGACCTGGGAACTCAGCACAGGGATGGTGGGAGCCCCTCATAATGGGCACAGACCTGGGAACTCAGCACAGGGATGGTGGGAACCCCTCATAATGGGCACAGCATGGGCACAGAAGCGGGAACTCAGCACAGGGATGGTGGGAACCCCTCATAATAGGCACAGCATGGGCACAGACATGGGAACTCAGCACAGGGATGGTGGGAACCCCTCATAATAGGCACAGCA
Organism: Staurois parvus; assembly: GCF_062004578.1. Taxonomy (NCBI): domain Eukaryota; kingdom Metazoa; phylum Chordata; class Amphibia; order Anura; family Ranidae; genus Staurois; species Staurois parvus. The sequence continues at coordinate 171,760 of NW_028318979.1, forward strand.
TGGGCACAGACATGGGAACTCAGCACAGGGATGGTGGGAACCCCTCATAATGGGCACAGCAGGTGTACAGACCCGGGAACTCAGCACAGGAATGGTGAGAGCCCCTCATAATGGGCACAGCGGGTGTACAGACCTGGGAACTCAGCACAGGGATGGTGGTAGCCCCTCATAATGGGCACAGCAGGTATACAGACCCGGGAACTCAGCACAGGAATGGTGGGAACCCCTCATAATGGGCACAGCATGGGCACAGACCCGGGAACTCAGCACAGGAATGGTGGGAAACCCCTCATAATGGGCACATCAGGTGTACAGACCCGGGAACTCAGCACAGGGATGGTGGGAACCCCTCATAATGGGCACATCAGGTATACAGACTCAGCAGATGAATCTCTTTATGTCCTTTTCCATCTTTATAAAGTTCCATTACCTTGTTACGCAGCACTTTTGGCAGTTCTTTTCTGATCCCCATGGCTCAGTATCTAGCCTAGTCAGTCAGAGCTAACAAAGTCATTGACTATTTATACACTGACACTAAATGCAATTTAAAAAGCCACAGATGTGGGACATTAACCTCTAATTGGCATTTTAACCCATATGTGTCACCTTGTGTGTCTGTACCAAGGCCAAACATTCCAGGGGGGCGGAGACTTCTGATCCGGGGGGCGGAGACTTCTGATCCAGGCCATTTGGATGATTTCTGTTATCATTATGATTTAAAAAGGAGCCAAACAACTATTGGATAATAAATGGCTTCATATGATCATCATCCTTCAATAAAAGAACACTTTATGCCATGATCAGTCATATTTTCAATATCAATGCCAAAATTTCAGATTTTCTGCCAGGGTATGCAAACTTTTGAGCACAACTGTATCTATCTCTCTATCTATCTATCTATCTATCTATCTATCTATCTATCTATCTATCTATCTATCTATCTACAGTATATAAAACTTTTTCCTGCAGTCTTCTAGCCTGTCTGGTGACATCACAGGAGGGTCCTCTCCTGCCAGTGATGTCATGTAATCTGATGTGTGCACTGCTCAGTCCTGGAGTACCCTGTGTGATGAAGCGCCCCCTGGGGGATGTGATGTGTAACTGACAAACTGAGGTCACAAGCAATGGGCAGAATGACCTGGAAGTCATGCTCTACCCAAAGAGCAAAATATATTTTGAAGAATACGGCCAAAATTGTAGCATTCAAATATTTTTTAATATATTTGGGAAGAATATTTTTAAAATATATTTTTCTTCCATGTGGGTAGTCATTTTTAGCCGGGGTTCCCTGAGACCGGCAAGTTATGTCAAGGGTTCCTCTGCGTTGAAAAGGTTGACACTGAGGGCCACAAAATGTCCCAGAAGCAGCAGAATTCCCTATAAGAGTACATCCCGCGCCGCATGAATTGCGCCGAGTGATGTATTCCGCACTTTGGGAAGAATATTTTTAAAAAATATTTGAAATATATTTTTCTTCCACGTGGGTAGTCATTTTTAGCCGGGGTTCCCTGAGACCAGAAAGGTATGTCAAGGGTTCCTCTGCGTTGAAAAGGTTGGGAAAGGCTGCCGTAGACACCGAGGGCCACAAAATCTCTCAGCAGCAGCAGAATTCCCCATAAGAGTATATCCCGCACCGTGTAAATTGCGCCAAGTGATGTATTCTGCGCGTTGTTGCAGCATTCCTCCCCGGGATTATCCTGTGTACAATGTTCCTTTCTGTACGGAGGTATCAGAGACGCTTTTCCAGAATATGTCAAGAAATAAATCTGGACTCATTAGCGTGGAGTCAGAATGTGTGCTTCCAGTGCAGCCGTCCATAGGAAATGAAGCTGGATTTGCATGTAGCGCAGTTCCTGTAGTGTTGGTAAGCTTGTTATCAGCCCGGAATAATTACCATTCTGCTACTTACAGGAGCTCTGCAATCCTCCCGACTTTTCATTAACACGACGAACGTCTCGCTTCATTAAGACAACGATGCCACTTATGTGCCAATCTGACTCGCTTACAGGTTCCTGGGCTGCTCAGAGTACCTTGTGACTACTGAGGCTAGTTTTACATTCGCGCAATGAGGGAACGCACGCAAAATCACACATTTTCTTACAACTAATGCCCCGTACACGCGATAAGAAAATCATCTGAAAAATTTTGCGGAACCACTAATCAAACGATTTTCTCTTCGTTGATGAGGAGGATGTTTTAACCGATAAAGATATTTGGGACCGAAAAAATCCAGTTGAACAACAGTGAAAAATGTTGTCGTTTTGCATACGATCGACCGATTTTCTATGCGGTGGTATGACAGTCGTACGAAAAAAATCTATCAAGCGCGATCACGCATGAGCAGAAACAGAAGACGACCCGGATGTTTATGTCCGAGGAATCTTCGTACACACGAACAAAAAATCCAAATGTTAAAAGTCGATTGGCCGAATGATATGATGAAAGCAGAATTCTGCAGATTATATTTTATGTATCACTATTTATGTATATAGGTCATGGACAGGGGCGGACTGACCATTTGGAAACTCAGGCACTGCCCGAGGGCCTGGGGTCAGTAGGGGGCCCCATGAGATGCCCCTGGTACCTTTTTCAAAGGCTTTTTTGAGTTTGGGCAAGGACACAGGGACCCCATGATCCCCTATTGCCTGGGGGCCCCATGAGTTGTCAGTCCGCCCCTGGTCATGTACAGGGGCGGACTGACCATTTGGAAACTCAGGCACTGCCCGAGGGCCCGGGGTCAGTAGGGGGCCCCATGAGATGCCTCTGGTACCTTTTTCATAGGCTTTTTTGAGTTTGGGCAAGGACACAGGGGCCCCATGATCCCCTATTACCCGGGGGCCCCATGAGTTGTCAGTCCGCCCCTGGTCATGTACAGGGGCGGACTGACCATTTGGAAACTCAGGCACTGCCCGAGGGCCCGGGGTCAGTAGGGGGCCCCATGAGATGCCCCTGGTACCTTTTTCATAGGCTTTTTTGAGTTTGGGCAAGAACACAGGGGCCCCATGATCCCCTATTACCCGGGGGCCCCATGAGTTGTCAGTCCACCCCTGGTCATGTAATAAACAATATTATCTTCATTGCTGGTAATCGTTGTGTATATCGCTCGTTCTGGCCGGAAGGGCGTGGCTACAAGGTCACACGCACACCGCATCACTTCCACTTGGACGGAAGACATCAACACTACTTATTGCCCGATGAATGATTTTTTTTAGATTGGTTAATGTGGTGCCACAATTTCGAACAACCAAAGAACGCCTCTCGGTCGTCGGATGACTGATCGGTCGATTTTCTAATTGTGTATTCCCACCTTAACAAAAAATGTGCATCCCTTTGGCAGGGGCACGGCACTGCCGTTAATTCTTAGCTTCGATTCACACCAGGTGCAACTCAGCATATGGGCATTTCCAGTGCGTTCTCATATCAGTGAAGTGCCCTACATGCGATAAATGCAAAAAAAAAAAACCTCTTACAAAAATGCGCCATACCAAAAGTGCTGCGTAAAAACACATGCATTAGATGCATGGGGTGCCATTAACAATAAATGGGCAGCACAGTGGCTAAATGGTTAACACTTCCGCCTGGCAGTACTCGGGTCATTGGTTCGAATCCCAACCATGGCACCACCCGCCTGGAGTTTGTATGTTCTCCCTGTGCCTGTGTGGGTTTCCTCCGGGTACTCCGGTTTCCTCCCACACTCCAAAGACATGCTGGTAGGTGAATTGGCTCCTGTCTAAATTGTCCTAGTATGTGTATGTATGAATGTGAGTTAGGGACCTTAGATTGTACGCCCCTTGAGGGTTAGGGACTGATGTGAATGTACAATATATATGTAAAGTGCTGCGTAAATTGACGGCGCTATATAAGTACCTGAAATATGTTCCTGACTCCCAGTAGTGTGGCTCTTGCCTTAATGACACCCAACGCACCTTCCTAATGCACATTCAAAATCATTTGCCAAAGTGCATGTAAAAAAAAGGACCGTGCGTTATGGTGCAGTGCAATTTAAGAAAAAGGTGCTTGCATTTTTTTGGGCGACTTTTTGTGTATAGGGCAGCACATTAAAATAAATGGAATGTGCTAAATGCAACATGCAAAACACACACACGCTGTCTCCCTGCAGGTGGGAAGGGAGCCTAAAGGAACTTCAAATCCTCCCCCCAAATAAAAATAAATGGCTCCTTGTGTGGAAAAAGGGAATCATTCACATCAGCAAGTTGCAGCAACTGTACATGCACATTACATATGTTTAGCCGATGCAGCGCCATTTATTCTGGATGCCGCTTCAAAGCACCTGGCTGATGGGCAGCGCAACAGGCGACAGCGCACTGATACGCCTTGCTGCGCACTGCCAAGAATGGTACATGCACCTCTTTATGGACACACACCACAATGCACGTCAGTGCGCTGCAATGCATGTCCATCAGCAGGTGCATTGCATTGCCATTCAGAACGAATGGAATTTCATCACTCCAATGCAATCCAATTCAGCTTGGTTGCCAATCTGCCGCATTTGATTAATAAAAGTGCAGCAGCACACTGATGAGTTCATCGCTCTGCACTTTCCCTCAGCGAGCATGCTCTAGAAGGGACAATGACAGCATTGTGAAATGCACTGGAGCTTTGATTGGCTCAGAGTGCTGCCCCCCCCCCCCTTCACACTCCAATCTATATTCTGTACAGGAGGAGATATGTAGACCAATTCAGGTACTTATTCTAGCTTTATGTAAAACACACACACATCGTTTTTTTGTCTGGACTTTAAACGCCGCTTGGTGAAGTTGATCCAGGGAATATCCGATTGTCTCTCGGGGATCAGGAAGGAATTTTTTCCTTGCAGGAGCAAATTGCATCATGCTTTGCTGGGTTTTTTGCCTTTTCTGGATCAACTGTGGGCAGGGGCGGACTGACCATTCAAGCACTCGGGCACTGCCAGGGGTCAGTAGGGGGCCCCATGAGATGCCCCTGGTACCTTTTCCATAGGCTTTTTTGAGTGTGGGCAAGGACACAGGGGCTCCATGATCCCCTATTGCCCGGGGGCCCCATGAGTTGTCAGTCCGCCCCTGACTGTGGTGTAGGATTATAACTTTTTTTTTTTAATGGTTGAACTGGATGGACTTTTGTCTTTTTTCAGCCAGACTAACTATGTGACTATACGGTATAGCTCAGGTATATGACCATAGTCCTGCGATCTCTGATTGATGGTTCCTTGATGCAATTCGGCATTTAGATATCAAATATCACATTGTTTCCAGGAATTATCCGGCGGTGATCCTGTAATTAAAGTCATTGCGAGGATTTCCAGCAGTATTTATTAGGTAGCACACCCATCCCCATGTGGAAATGCTCTGTGTACCGAGACGGTGGGGATTTTATTCCCATAATATCTGTTCATTGCTGTTGTAGAGTCTTGGAAATGCATATATAGAACCAGGGGCGCACTGACAGCTCATGGGGCCCCCGGGCAATAGGGGATCATGGGGCCCCTGTGTCCTTGCCCAAACTCAAAAAAGCCTATGAAAAAGGTACCTGGGGCATCTCATGGGGCCCCCTACTGACCCCGGGCCCTCGGGCAGTGCCCGAGTTTCCAAATGGTCAGTCCGCCCCTGTATAGAACCAGAGATCCTAGGAGTCCCTTCTCACTGGCAGGGCTGTCTTAATAGCATCATGGCCCCCTGGGCAAAGTAATGTACTGGGGCCCCTACCAACCCGGCCCAATTTACGCACCAATTCTCAAGAGCTAAAGTATAAAGAGTTGGCAGAATTAAAAATATATTTATTTGTACTTTCAATAAACTTGATCTTAAACAATAAGTAAACATGACATAAATCAAGGTCTAATCAACACAAAGGGCACAGTATTGGGGGAGGCAGAAGGGCACAGTACTTGTTGTGGGATGCTGCTCGAGCCATCCCGGGACAGCTTAGCAAAAAGCGTGACTGTCCCAGCCAATCCGGGACAGTTGGCAAGTTAAATGTAATGCAACATTATTATGGGGCCCCCATGCACCTGGGGCCCCTTAGCAGTGCCCAGGGGTGCCCATGAATTAATCATAAAGCAAAGCAGAGGGCGCACTGGCGTAGTGCATTATCTATTTTTCTTTATGGTTACAGTGTTCCTAGATTTCCCAGTCTTATGAGAGCAACAAGGCAAGATCCAAGAGAGCCAGGATGTGATTACAGCCAACTCTTACCGTTGGGCCCACTCTCATGCGCAGGAGAATTGATGCTTTTTATCTACTTGGAAAGTGCCCAATTAGGACAGCCCTGCTCACTTGGAAGTCCAGGAAGGACCACTGACTTGGAGTGTCATCATCAGTCATTATCAGGCACAAGTTGCCGCATTGGTCCTCTCTCACCGTCTTTAAAGAAGAGTTCCAGCTTGGATCAATGTAATAATATATATACTATACCTGTGGGATCCCTCTAGAACAGGGGTCCCCAAATTGTGGCCCATGGGCTGTATGTGGCCCTGTGCTTGCTTTTATCTGGCCCTTGGGGCACTTTTCCTTCCAGTGATATGAAGCACTATTGCTTCCATTGACACCAGTGATAGAACATTATTCCTCCCACTGACCCCAATGATGTGTCACTATTCCTCCCACTGACCCCAATGATGTGGCACTATTCCTCCCACTGACCCCAATGACCAAAAATTGGGTGCTGTTCCTCCCACTGACCCCAACGACGGGGCACTGTTCTTCCCACTGATCTCAATGATGGGGCACTGTTCTTCCCACTGATCCCAATGATGGGGCACTGCTCTTCCCACTGATCCCAATGATGGGGCACTGTTCTTCCCACTGACCCCAACGATGGGGCACTGCTCTTCCCACTGACCCCAATGATGTGGCACTGTTCTTCCCACTGACCCCAACGACGGGGCACTGTTCCTCCCACTGACCCCAGAGATGTGGCACTGTTCCTCCTACTGACCCCAATGATGTGGCACTGTTCCTCCCACTGACCCCAATGATGTGGCACTGTTCCTCCCACTGACCCCAACAATGCGGCACTGTTCTTCCCACTGACTCCAACGACGGGGCACTGTTCCTCCCACTGACCCCAATGATGTGGCACTGTTCCTCCCACTGACCCCAATGATGTGGCACTGTTCTTCCCACTGATCCCAACAACGGGGCACTGTTCCTCCCACTGATACCAATGATGTGGCACTGTTCCTCCTACTGACCCCAACGACGGGACACTGTTCCTCCCACTGACCTCAATGATGTGGCACTTTTCTTCCCACTGACCCCAATGATGTGGCACTGTTCATCCTTGACCCCAATGATGTGGCACTGTTCCTTCCACTGACCCCAATGATGTGGCGCTGTTCTTCCCACTGATCCCAACGACGGAGCACTGTTCCTCCCACTGACCCCAATGATGTGGCACTGTTCCTCCCACTGACCCCAATGATGGGACACTATTCCTCCCACTGATACCAATGATGTGGCACTGTTCCTCCCACTGACCCCAACGACGGGGCACTGTTCCTCCCACTGACCCCAACAATTTAGCTTTAGTAAATAAACCCCATTGTGTATGAGATCTGCAGATTTGGATGACAGTCATGGAACATGGTATATCCAATACGACTGTGGTGTCACATAATGGTGTCCCAAGGAAGGACCTGATCATGCTCATATTCCATTGTATATCGTGTATACATCGTTTTGTTACTTTGTAGCAGAGCCGTGAGTAAACTCCGCTCCCACGTGAGATTGTAGCTTTTCTTCGTCTCCACGGAAACAAGATGGGTGAGTCCTTCATCAATGCTCTATAGGTGGCCGGTTCCCATGGTGATGCAAACTTCTGAAGAGATGGCAGTACACATGTTCATGGCAACTCTACGGGTTCTTAGAGGAACACTCCAGCAAGAATTGGAAATGAAGCCTTGAAATGCACACAGAGGATGCGGACTACTTACCAAGGTTTTCCTGTTTTCACGAAGGGATTGCCAAGGATACTTCATTTCTGAAACTGCTGCTGCCGGCATAATGCATGAACGCAGCAGCAAGGTGGATGGGCCATCTGCCACATATATGCGTCCAAGGAGGTCCACTCTTCTGTGGCGGGAACGTACTCGCTGTGCGTTCCCAGCACACTGACCGAGCTGCCACCGACAGCTACGGTCACCCTTTACCACTAGGAGCTGAAGACCCCTGTGATAGCCAATCAGAACGTGGCCATGCATAGATTGGGGTGCCGCACTACAAAGACCAAACCACTGCACACCAGCACAGTCTGAATGCAGGATCGGTAAACGTGGCTTCAGCCTGGCTCCATCCAGGGTATGCAACCCAACGCGTTTCGCCCTGCCACAGGGTATGGTGAAACGCGTTGGAGGTTTGGGCTGGATGGAGTCGGGCTGAAGCCGTGTTTACTGATCCTGCATTTGGGCTTTGCTGGTGTGTGGTGGTTTGATATTTTCTTCCCAGGAGCCAATCAGAATGGTTTCATGGTCTGGAACTCCACCTTAGGGTGAACTTTCAGAGCCCTGGGAAGCTTTGACAAGCGGCTAATGTGTATCCATAGCTAATATGTTTCTGTCTTGAAGAAAGTAGGGAAGGGTTAAAAATTCTGTCTTTATTTAATGTCTCTCTGCTGGGGATATTTTCCCTCCTTGTCACTGTGGTGATGGAAAATCCCAAATGTTACAATTGTCACCATAATAGGATGTGAAGGGAACTCCTCCAATGAGTACACAGTTCAGGTGACAACTGTCCAAGGAGGGATTCCTCGCACTCCTCCAATGAGGACAGAGTTCTGGTGACAACGGTCCAAGGAGGGCTTACTCGCACTCCTCCAATGAGTACACAGTTCAGGTGACAACTGTCCAAGGAGGGATTCCTTGTACTCCTCCAATGAGGACACAGTTCTGGTGACAACTGTCCAAGGAGGGATTCCTCGTACTCCTCCAATAAGGACACAGTTCTGGTGACAACTATCCAAGGAGGGCTTCCTCGCTCTCCTCCAATGAGGACACAGTTCTGGTGACAACCGTCCAAGGAGGGATTCCTCGCACTCCTCCAATGAGGACACAGTTCTGGTGACAACGGTCCAAGGAGGGCTTCCTCACACTCCTCCAATGAGGACAGAGTTCTGGTGACAACCGTCCAAGGAGGGCTTCCTCGCACTCCTCCAATGAGGACACAGTTCTGGTGACAACCGTCCAAGGAGGGATTCCTTGCACTCCTCCAATGAGGACACAGTTCTGGTGACAACCGTCCAAGGAGGGATTCCTCGCACTCCTCCAATGAGGACAGAGTTCTGGTGACAACCGTCCAAGGAGGGATTCCTCGCATTCCTAAAAGGAGGACACAGTTCTGGTGACAACTGTCCAAGGAGGGATTTCTCCCACTCCTCCAATGAGTACACAGTTCAGGTGACAACTGTCCAAGGAGGGATTCCTCCCACTCCTCCAATGAGGACAGAGTTCTGGTGGCAACGGTCCAAGGAGGGCTTCCTCGCAATCCTCCAAGGAGGACACAGTTTTGGTGACAACTGTCCAAAGAGGGCTTCCTTGCACTCCTCCAATGAGAATACAGTTCTGGTGACAACCGTCCAAGGAGGGCTTCCTTGCACTCCTCCAATGAGGACACAGTTCTGGTGACAACCGTCCAAGGAGGGCTTCCTTGCACTCCCCCAATGAGGACACAGTTCTGGTGACAACCGTCCAAGGAGGGATTCCTCGCACTCCTCCAATGAGGACACAGTTCTGGTGACAACCGTCCAAGGAGGGATTCCTCGCACTCCTCCAATGAGGACAGAGTTCTGGTGACAACCGCCCAAGGAGGGATTCCTCGCACTCCCCCAATGAGGACACAGTTCTAGTGACAACTGTCCAAGGAGGGATTCCTCCCACTCCTCTAATGAGTACACAGTTCAGGTGACAACTGTCCAAGGAGGGATTCCTCCCACTCCTCCAATGAGGACAGAGTTCTGGTGGCAACGGTCCAAGGAGGGCTTCCTCGCAATCCTCCAAGGAGGACACAGTTCTGGTGACAACTGTCCAAGGAGGGCTTCCTTGCACTCCTCCAATGAGAATACAGTTCTGGTAACAACCGTCCAAGGAGGGCTTCCTTGCACTCCTCCAATGAGGACACAGTTCTGGTGACAACCGTCCAAGGAGGGCTTCCTTGCACTCCCCCAATGAGGACACAGTTCTGGTGACAACCGTCCAAGGAGGGCTTCCTTGCACTCCTCCAATGAGGACACAGTTCTGGTGACAACCGTCCAGGGAGGGCTTCCTTGCACTCCTCCAATGAGGACAGAGTTCTGGTGACAACCGTCCAAGGAGGGATTCCTCGCACTCCTCCAATGAGGACACAGTTCTGATGACAACCATCCAAGGAGGGCTTCCTTGCACTCCTCCAATGAGGACACAGTTCTGGTGACAACCGTCCAGGGAGGGCTTCCTCGTATTCCTCCAATGAGGACAGAGTTCTGGTGACAACCGTCCAAGGAGGGATTCCTCGCACTCCTCCAATGAGGACACAGTTCTGGTGAAAACTCTCCAAGGAGGGCTTCCTCGCACTCCTAAAAGGAGGACACAGTTCTGGTGACAACCGTCCAAGGAGGGATTCCATGCACTCCTTCAATGAGGACACAGTTCTGGTGACAACTGTCCAAGGAGGGATTGCATTAACTTTGTAAAGATTTCCTTCCACTCCTGGATGCCTCTGCAGGACGGGATATGAGGGGAAGTCTCCCCGATGGTAAAATATCATCCAGTAGGATAGTATGACTGATACTTTGGACGTTTGAATACTTTCCTCTTCTGTCTCTGTGTTGTCGCTCCATCATGGTTGGTTACCTGGAGATCACGTTGTCACATTCCTGCCCATTATCACTGCTGTCCAGACAAACTCACACCTTGACTTTCTGTAACATTGTTTCCGTTCAGATCATCAACAGACAAACATCCGGCTTTCTGCAGCATTGCATTCAATGTGATTTGATTTCTTCCCTCATTTCTCCGTCATGAAACCAGACTTTTGATCCTTTTTAGGTAACATGTATGACTGTAATGCAGGAGTGTCAATAATTCAGAATAACTTCACATCAGAGTCCCCCGTCACATCAGAGCCCCCCCTTCACATCAGAGCCCCCCTTCACATTAGAGCCTCTCCTCACATCAGAGCTCCCTTCACATTAGAGCCTCCCCTCACATCAGAGTCTTCCTTCACATCAGAGCCCTACTTCACATCAGAATCCCCCTTCACATCAGAGCCCCCCCTTTCACATTAGAGCCTCCCCTCACATCAGAGCTCCCCCTTCACATCAGAGCCCCACTTCACATCAGAGCCCACTTTTCACATCAGAGCCTCCCTTCACATCAGAGCCCCCCTTCACATCAGAGCCCCACTTCACATCAGAGCCCACTCTTCACATCAGAGCCCACTTTTTACATCAGAGCCTCCCTTCACATCAGAGCCCCCCTTCACATCAGATTCCCCCCTTCACATCAGAACCCCCCTTTACATCAGAGCCCCCCTTCACATCAGAGCCACCCCCCATCACATCAGAACCCCCCTTCACATCAGAGCCCCCCCATCACATCAGAACCCCCCTTCACATCAGAGCACCCCTTCACATCAGAGCCCCTCTTCACATCAGAGCCCACTCTTCACTTCAGAGCCCCCCCCTTCACATCAGATTCCCCCTTCACATCAGAACCCCCTTTACATCAGAGCCCCCCTTCACATCAGAGCCACCCCCCCCATCACATCAGAACCCCCCTTTACATCAGAGCCCCCCCATCACATTAGAACCCCCCTTCACATCAGAGCCCCCCCCATCACATCAGAACCCACCTTCACATCAGAGCCCACTTTTCACATCAGAGCCCCCCTTCACATCAGAGCCCACTTTTCTTCAAATCCGATTTCCCCCTTCACATCATTGCCCCCCCTTTTCAGATTGGGGCCCCCTTCACATTAGAGTCCTTTTTCACATCAGAACCCCGCTGCACATCGGCGCCCCCCCCCCCTTCTTCTTTCTTTGCAGAGCTCTTTCTCTGCGGAGCTCCTTCCCTGCGGAGCTCTATCTCTGCAAAGTTCTTTCTCTGTGGAGTCCTTTCTCTGCAGAGCCCTTTTTTCTGAGGAGATTTTTCTGCAGAGATTTTTCTCTACGGAGTCCTTACTCTGCTGAGCTCTTTCTTTACAGAGCCCTTTTTCTGCAGAGTTCTTTCTCTGTAAAGATCTTTCTCTATGGAGCTCTTTCTCTGCATAGTTCTTTTTCTGTGGAGCTCTTTCTCTGTGGACTTATTTCTCTGCGGAGCTCTTTTTCTGCAGTATCCTTTCTCTGCAAAGATCTTTCTCTACGGAGCTCTTTTTTTGCGGAGTTCTTTCTCTGCGGAGTTCTTTTTATGTGGAGTTCTTTCTCTGTGGACTTCTTTCTCTGCGGAACTCTTTCTCTGCGTAGCTCCTTCTCTGTGGAGTTCTTTCTCTGCGGAGTTCTTTCTCTGCGGAACTCTTTCTCTGTGGAGTTCTTTCTCTGCGGAACTCTTTCTCTGCGCAGCTCTTTCTCTGCAGCGACCTTTCTCTGCAAAGATCTTTCTCTACGGAGCTCTTTCTCTGCGGAGTTCTTTCTCTGCAAAGTTCTTTCTCTGCAAAGTTTTTTCTCTGCGGAGTTCTTTCTCTGCAAAATTCTTTCTCTGCAAAGTTCTTTCTCTGCTGAGTTCTTTCTCTGCAAAGTTCTTTCTCTGCGGAACTCTTTCTCTGCAGAGTTCTTTCTCTGCAGAGCTCATTCTCTGCGGAGTTCTTTCTCTGCGGAGTTCTTTCTCTGCGGAGCTCTTTCTCTGCGGAGTTCTTTCTCTGCGGAACTCATTTTCTGTGGAGTTCTTTCTCTGCGGAACTCTTTCTCTGTGGAGTTCTTTCTCTGCGGAACTCTTTCTCTGTGGAGTTCTTTCTCTGCGGAACTCTTTCTCTGTGGAGTTCTTTCTCTGCGGAACTCTTTCTCTGCGGAGTTCTTTCTCTGCGGAACTATTTCTCTGCGGAACTCTTTCTCTGCGCAGCTCTTTCTCTGCAGCGTCTTTTCTCTGCAAAGATCTTTCTCTACGGAGCTCTTTCTCTGCGGAGTTCTTTCTCTGCGGAGTTCTTTCTCTGCAAAGTTCTTTCTCTGCGGTGTTCTTTCTCTGCAAAGTTCTTTCTCTGCAAAGTTCTTTCTCTGCGGAGTTCTTTCTCTGCGGAACTCTTTCACTGTGGAGTTCTTTCTCTGCGGAGCTCTTTCTCTGCGGAACTCTTTCTCTGCAGAGCTCTTTCTCAGCAGACTGAACGCTGACAATCGTTAGGTCAAGACATCAGTTCCGTCATCACTACCGAGCCGTTTTAATTAGCAGGAAAATGAAAAATGCCAATCGGGGCCGACTCTCTCCTCTGCATTGGAGGCTTAATGAAGGCAGATCCATCGAGTTTATCAACCTGATAATCAGAGCGGATTACTGGCCGGTGCCTGGAATGTGTCCGCCGCTGTTTGCCGGCTCCGCTCGCTGCTCCACACGCACTTTAGGTGATGGCGGAACAATAAGAAGACAATTAGCATCTCCCAGGAGCAAATGTGACACGGGCTACGCGTTTCTTCCAGATTTCCAGCAGAAGTGAAACGGATGGGGGGGGAGCTGAAAAAGTGTGGGGGGGGGCTGCCCTGGCTTTGTCCTGCTCAGAGAAAATATTACAGCAATATGTAAGAGATATTATGGACAGCAGAGGAGAATATTGCAGTTTAAAGGATCAAAAGCGGAAACACGTTAAAATATATATATTATTATCAGAAATATTCATCCCAAATCTGCTGAGTAATGTGTCAGTGTAACCCTTCCAGGTATTTATTACCTCTCGCAGAGATCACAGTACCCCCCCCCCCCAACAACGCCTTCATCTGCTTTTCTCTCCAGAAAGACAGCACCATCCTTCTTCGGGCATCATCCAGTGTCACCGTCTACTGCCTGTATAGAGATGCCGGCTCAGAGATGACACAATCATGTAAACCCTGCTGCCTGAGCAGTTCTTGGCTGTGTTCATGCCAGGGGCGGACTGACAACTCATGGGGCCCCCGGGCAATAGGGGATCATGGGGCCCCTGTGTCCTTGCCCAAACACAAAAAGCCTATGAAAAAGGTACCAGGGGCATCTCATGGGGCCCCCTACTGACCCCCGGCCCTCGGGCAGTGCCCGAGTTTCCAAATGGTCAGTCCATACATGGTTCATGCATGTCTGACACTGATCAGCCCCCTGTGGCAGCCTCTCACCTTGCTACCAAAGTTACAATGTACAGTCTGATCACTGGAGGAGGGGAGACTGAGGAAATGCTTCCTCCTGCCTGCAGCAGACTGATGACATCATCTCAGCCTACGCAAAGTCGCTGAGTGGAGCTGAAGGATGTTTTTTTTTGTTTTTGTTTTTTTAAAGATAAAAGGTAGAACTTTTCTGAATCAGGAAACTCTTGATTTATATTGTGTTACGTCAGGAATTTATTCTGACAGATTGAGGTCCATTCTGAGTTCCCAAAAATGGATATCAGTTTTATACACAAGTGATTTACCTTTTCTTGAAACTGCAGAGCACCACATCGGGAGTCCAGGACAGAAAACTTGCACCTGCCAGGCACCACAAAGACCCGAGGTCTGCAGCAGGAGTAGTGAGACTTTGGGGGTTATTTACTAAAACTGGAGAGTGTAAAATCTGGTGCAGCTGAGCCTAGAGACCAATCAGGTTCCAGGTTTTATTGTCAAAGCTTCATTGATCAAGCTGAATTTAGAAGCTGATTGGCCGCCATGGACAGCTGCACCAGATTCTGAGTGCTCCAATTTTAGTAAATCCCCCCTCAGAGGCGGACTGACCATTTGGAAACTCGGGCACTGCCTGAGGGCCGGGGTCAGTAGGGGGCCCCATGAGATGCCCCTGGTACCTTTTTCATAGGCTTTTTTGAGTTTGGGCAAGGAAACAGGGGCCCCATGATCCTCTATTGCCCGGGGGCCCCATGAGTTGTCAGTCCGCCCCTGTCACCCCTTTATGTTAGGAGTGGGGTTTGCAGATGAGAAGGATTAATGGTTGACAGCGGTGACCAGAGGAGGCGCTGTGCATGTACTGGAGGTGGTGCAATCTGCCAGCATCCCTTACCACACGTCCAATACCCAGCCCCCCATGCCTGTACTGGAACGTACATTCCCCCTTCCCACACCTGACCCCATCTGTAGCCCCCTCACTGTCATCATCATATCTCACCCACATTACCCCCTCACGGCCACCATGACACATGACCACACCCCAATCCCCCTACTCTCTCCAACACAACTACCGCCATCCCCAACCTCGCCCATTCCGGAGCAGCCATACTTTCACTAGTAAGGCCTGGTTGACATCTATGCATTTTGGGAGCGTTGCTCCTTAGAAGACGCATGGGGGTGCCATTGAAAGAGAAGTATGGGGTTTTTTTTTTTTTAGATCATGCTCACCTAGGTGGATGCAGCATCGATCCAATGCTGCATCTGTCCCCCGCCGCTCCTAAGACTGAGAAATGAGCGATCAAACACCGCTGATGGCCCATATGGAAGAAAAATATATTTGAAATATATTTTAAAAATATTCTTCTCAAATATATTGACATATATTTGAAACGCTACAATTTTGTCCATTTTATATATATATATATATATATATATATATATATATATATATACTGCATGTTGAAATGCATTATTATTACAAAATATATGAAAAATATTTTGGAAAATACATTTCAAATATGATGTATGGCTTTAAAAACACAAATCTACATTTTTGGAATGGATTTACACATATATGTTAAAATATATGTTAAAATTACTTTTTTATATGTTCAATAAAATCTGAAGAATATATTAAAAAATATATATTTTTAAAAATATATTATTTTGAAACATATTCTTCAGTTTTTTTTTTAAACATGTAAAAAAGTCAGTTTAACATATATGGCCAAAATTGTAGCATTTCAAATATATGTCAATATATTTGGGAAGGATATTTAAAAAATATATTTCAAATATATTTTTCTTCCATGTAGGGGTTCTCGGGATTCATGGAGCAGAGAGCTGGTGACTGTCAGCCTCCGGCTCTCTGCTCTGCCCCTCCAGCGCTCAGTGGAGCACAGGGCTGTGGAGGGGGTGGGAGCCGCTGCTCGATGAGAGGCTGAGCCAGCTGCCAGCCCAGGCACCTGGGTGGATCCCGACATTAAAGTCGGGATCCTTTCCCAGCACGGACCGGCTGAATGACGTCAGCTGAGAGTGGGTTTTAGGGCCGGTTCACACCATAGAAACGCAGTCTGAATGCGTTTCTGCAT
This sequence comes from Staurois parvus, assembly GCF_062004578.1. Taxonomy (NCBI): domain Eukaryota; kingdom Metazoa; phylum Chordata; class Amphibia; order Anura; family Ranidae; genus Staurois; species Staurois parvus. The sequence goes on from NW_028318979.1 coordinate 188,082, forward strand.
GCACATTTTTTTAAATGTTCCGGTGCATTTTTGATGTGTTCCAGATGCTTTTTTCCCCTCATTGTAGGTTATTTGGGGTCCAGTTAATTTTTTATGCATTTTTGATGCACTTTACTGTGTTTCAGTACAGTTCTGTGCAGGAAAAATGCAGCCCGTTCTACTTTTTATTCTGCGGCCGGAGTGCACTGGAGCTGCAAACACTGATGTGAACTATGCCATTGACAACCGTGTAACCTACTTTCTGTGAGTTTTGGATGTAAAAAAAAAAACACACTGGAACGCATGTAGTGTGAACCCGTCCTTAGTGTTCCTGGGCCCCAGCGAGGTAGCGGCCGTCACGTACGTGTACAGGCGTGAACGCACTCTTGGTGGATCCATTTGTTGTGTACCGATGGCGATGAGTACGCCGGGACAAGGTTAGCTGGTTAAGCCCCCTGGTTCATGTTTGCAGACAGGTGGCCATAGATTCACGTCCCAGACAGAAGTGAATTAGATTTGCGTAAGACGATATAGACGACGCGCAGTGGAAGGTCGTTCTCCTATTTTTTACTCGTTTAGACAGATTAGCATCAGAACAATGTGACACAGACAACGAAGGCTAATGGGAAAAGATTTTTTTTTTCCCGCTCGCGACGCCAATTTACGTGGTAATTAAAGTGACTTTTATTTCAGCCTTGCATCGTTCTTGATATTTATCACCGATGTCTCTTTTCTTTTACAGCGGCGACGTCAGCCGCGCATCGATCGACCCGAGCTTTGACGGCCTTAACTGGCGGCCTCCTCTGACTCCTGGGAACTTTGGGAACAATGGTTTTGTTGGCGATTCGTGATGAAATATGTCCTTGTTATAAGAAGCTCGATGATAACGAGGTTAAGATTGTTTCAGGTGACGCCGATGAAAAAGTGACCTTCGTAATGACTTCCCGCAGTGCCTGGATTTTATATCGCATTCTACAAGGAAAAAGTGATGTCATCGCGTCTAATCATCCCGTAATATCTTTGTCCTAATGGAACGCCGATATCCTGAAACAAATAATTATAATGATTTATTTTACACATTTATAGCATTAAGTTACATTGTTACAGAGTTACCAAGATCGAAAAAAAAGATCGATGTCCGTTAAATCTGACCTCCGGCTTTCCCTACAGGGCACTTGTCTGTTAATTCACCGGATTTATTTATATATATATATATATATATATATATATATATATATATATATATATATATATTATGTTTTATTTAAATATATAAAATATATATATATTTATTTATATATATATATAAATAAATATATATTTTATATATTTAAATAAAACATAATATATATATATATATATATATATAAATAAATATATATATATTTTATATATTTAAATAAAACATAATATATATATATATATATATATAAATAAATCCGGTGAATTAACAGACAAGTGCCCCCTTCAGTCTGGCACAGTTGTACCGGCTCCTCTCCTGGACTGAAATGGCTTACCCTTCACACCTAAGCATTTTCTGCAGCGTTTTGCATTTTGCAGAAACGCACTACAGTCCATTTAACATGATTTCCTATGGGACACGTTCACATCTCTGCGTTTTTTGGAAAGGGTCAGGGACTTTTTTGAACGCAAAAAGTTGCATTTTTGGTTCTATAGACTTCAATGGAAACGCTGCAGAAAAGCATGTATTGCGTTTTTGCTGCATTTTTGCCACATTATTAATGTGTTTTGTGTTTTAAATCTGCCTAGCAACAAGAAAAAATGTAAAAAAAATTAAAAAAACGCGAAATGCATCAAAAATGCGGTAAAAATGCATCAAAAACGCTTGTGCAAAAATGTAAAACACAATGTAAAACGCAGTACAATTTAACATGATTTCCTATGGGACAGGTTCACATCTCCGTGTTTTCACTCGCTGCGTTTTTTGGAAAGGGTCAGGGACTTTTTTGAATGCAAAAAGTTGCATTTTTGGTTCTATAGACTTCAATGGAAACGCTGCAGAAAAGCATGTATTGCATTTTTGCTGCATTTTTTCCACGTTATTGATGTGTTTTAAATCTGCATAGCAACAAGAAAAAATGTAAAAAAATGTTAAAAAACGCAAAATGCAGCAAAAACGCGGCAAAAACGCATGTGCAAAAATGTAAAACACAACGCAAAACGCAGTACAATTTAACAATTTAACATGATATGATACGCATATTTGCGTACCTGTGTTTCTGCTGGGAGCGTGCTGCATGGTGCGCTCCCAGCACAAAGACCAGGGGGTCACTGACAGCACTGGGTCCAGTTCTAACGATCGGGACCCAGGACTCCTGATTCTGGATCACGTGATGGCTGTGATAGCCTCTGATTGGCTATCACAGTGATCAGTCGCTGTACAGCCCTGCCCCCTTGTTTTTGTTCTCTCTCTATGAATGGGGAAAAAAAATGTTTGTTTAAAAAAAAAAAAGAAAGATAAATAAATATTAAAAAATAAAATAAAAAATAAAGATAAAATACCTAGATGAAGGTTGGATCTAGTTCAGTGCCAGGGTAAGTGTTTGGGTCAAAGGTCAAGGTCAAAGGTCAGGATTTAAAAAAAATGGTATAGTGTCAATTATTGTCAGTGTCGGTGTGTTTTTAGGTTAAAAAAAAGACAAAAACCAAATGTGCACTATTGTTTGTGGGCTGTACTACGGGTACAAACAACAAATAACATACACATATATGGTATCGCTGCGATCCTGAAGAGCTGGAGAATTTATTTTGGGTTGTTCTTTGGTGGTAGGTTATGGTAGTAACAAGAAACACACAGCTAAATGAAAGAAATTATTTTTTTTTACTATTTTGGGCCAGTTTTCCATTGATAATAAAAAAAATCAGGAGATATCAATTACCATTCACCACCAAATGAAAGTCCTGAAAAAATCAAGGTGTAATCCACCTGGATGTATAAAGTAGTTGTGATGATATGGACGGTTTTACTAACACAGGTCAATGCTGCAAAATTGTGCTTAGGCATTAGGATTTGTTTTACCCTCAGGCGTGAAGGGGTTAAAGACAAAAGGGTTGCAGAGAGTGGAAGATGATGGATTCACACTGCCAGATCCCAGGCTGGGATTCCCCAGGCAATGGGGGGAGGTAAAATGCTGTGACAACAGGCAGCTGAACTGAGTGATGCCACACACTGACAGATCCGACACAACCAGGGGCGGACTGACCATTTGGAAACTCAGGCACTGCCCGAGGGCCCAGGGTCAGTAGGGGGCCCCATGAGATGCCCCTGGTACCTTTTTCATAGACTTTTTTGAGTTTGGGCAAGGACACAGGGGCCCCATGATCCCCTATTGCCCGGGGGCCCCATGAGTTGTCAGTCCGCCCCTGGACACAACACACCAACACTGACACAGACCAGCAGGCACTAGAAGAGCAGGTTGGGGGATTGTGATGATGTCATCACTCACTGACACATTACAGGTGATGGCCGGCCGGGTCAAACTCACACAGACACGAGACATCAGAGTCAGACATTTCCTTCCTCCACAGGCGCAGCTCCACCTCCGCTGATGAATGGGAAGAGAATGACTGCAGCTCCACAGTGATCAGCAGCCGGCTTGCGGTAAGGGACTGTGTCTGAGAGGAACACTGGAAGGATCGGCAGCTCGGACACTGGGCATCTGCTTCTGTCCTTTCTTCCTCCCCTCTGCCGCCCCTCCCCTCAGCTGAAGGATCATTCATGACAAGGTGACGTCCCACAGAGAGAGTGTCGGTCTGTGCTGCTCCCAGGCACCCCTAGGTGGCAGTGCGTCCTAGGCGGCCCAGTGGAAGCACCGGCCCTGGTGACCAAGAGTTTTGGAGCAAGTGAACATGCATACTGTATATTAGCAAAGTACTTTGGGGTGTCATGAAGAATTAATGAGTTATTTTTTTAAAAAAACTATATCATATTTACAGCACTAGATGGCGCTAACAATCACAGGAACTCATCTATTACAGAAAATACGGGGAAAATTCATTAGGAATTAATGGCACTGCCACACCCACGCAAAACAGATGTGTGCTTTTTTGCCGTTGTCGGGACACATGCATAGCACCCTCCTACATGGGGGCTGGGATAGGTACATTTTGTAGAATAGCTATAATCCATTGAGCTGCATATAATTATTTTGGTCTTTTTGGCCTGGAGCTGACTGAGGGACTTTGTTCTGGGGATCTGGTCTGAAGAATTCACAGGAGAGGTGTCTGGAAGACATTGGAAGGAGGCACATTAGTGAGCAGAGACCAGTGAGAGATCCCAGTGCCTGTGTGCTGCTGCTATCCCTCTTATATTAGAGTCAGCTACAATAGGGCCACGCTGTGGTGCGATCTGTCACACTCTGTGTCCACTGGATGAACGATCAATGTCCCGGATGTTGCAGGTACCGTGTGATCGCTGTGACCAATCACAGCAGATCACACAACAATAGTACACAATGGATGGCTTTCATTAATGCGATCCATTGCGTACTATTGTGTTGATCTCTGCGATTGGTCACAGTGATTACATGGTACAGACAGTGCCAATCACAGTCATCTGTACCATCTGAGTAACCGTGGCCAATCACAGCTAACCACAATAATAAATAATAAAAATCACATGGTACAGACAGTGCCAATCACAGCCACCTGTACCATCTGAGTAACTGTGGCCAATCACAGCTAACCACAATAATAAATAATAAAAATCACATGGTACAGACAGTGCCAATCACAGCCATCTGTACCATCTGAGTAACTGTGGCCAATCACAGCTAACCACAATAATAAATAATAAAAATCACACGGTACAGACAGTGCCAATCACAGCCACCTGTACCACCTGAGTAACTGTGGCCAATCACAGCTAACCACAATAATAAATAATAAAAATCACACGGCACAGACAGTGCCAATCACAGCCATCTGTACCATCTGAGTAACTGTGGCCAATCACAGCTAACCACAATAAAAAATAATAAAAATCAGATGGTACAGACAGTGCCCATCACAGCCATCTGTACCATCTGAGTAACTGTGGCTAATCACAGCTAACCACAAAAATAAATAATACAAATCACACGGTACAGACAGTGCCAATCACAGCCATCTGTACCATCTGAGTAACTGTGGCCAATCACAGCTAACCACAATAATAAACACTGCGTGAATCAATTTCATTTAGTAAAAATAGTTGCTTATAACAGTGAAATACACTCATACACAATCATAATGTGTAAAAAAAAATAAAATCCTGATCACTTCCTCAGAGTAGTACAGTGTTAATATGGTAACACTGTATTGCTCTGGTCGGTGTGTTAAAAAAAATTGTTTAAAAAAAAAAAGAAAAGAAAAAAATGCAATAAAAAAGAAAAAATATTAAAAACAATAGAAAAAAATGTATTAAAATGTATTTTGTTTGTTTGTTTTTTTTTTATATACTGTCACCAGTCAGTATCCCTGATCCCTGCCACACCAGTTATACAATGACACCGTACTGCACTGGTGACAGTATGTATAAAAAATTTTAAAACATTTTTTTTTTATTTCTAATTTTCCAAAAAAAATGTGTAAAAAATGACAACTTCAAGAAACTCGCCCTACCTCTTACTAAATACCTTGGACTGTCGACTTTCCAAAAAGGGGTAATTTGGGTGGTAATTGTAATCTCCTGACATTTTTAGGCCTCAAGAAATGATATCAGCCGTACATCAGGACTGATCGATTGTCAGATATATTCCATAGTTTGTGAATTCTATAACTTTCCTGCAGAATAAATAATAAACACTGACTGGGGTTATGTTCACCAAAGATGTCGCAGAATACATTTTGGCCTAAATTTAGGAAGAAAGATTATTTATTTGCAAAATTTTATAACATAAACAAAGAAAAAAGCGTTATTTTTTCAAAATGTTTTTTTTTTTCATTTATTGAGCAAAAGCGTAAAAAAAACCCAGTAGTGATTAAATACCAGGAAAATACATTTTTAATTTTTATAAAAAAAAATTCTTTTTTTAATTTTTCTTGTTTTTTTCCTTTTTCTCAATTTTACATACATTTTGGCCTAAATTTAGGAAGAAAGATTATTTATTTGCAAAATTTTATAACATAAACAAAGAAAAAAGCATTATTTTTTCACAAATTTCTTTTTTTTTTTCGTTTATTGAGCAAAAGCGTAAAAAACCCCAGTAGTGATTAAATACCAAGAAAAAACATTTTTAATTTTTATAAATTTTTTCTTTTTTTAATTTTTCTTGTTTTTTTCCTTTTTCTCAATTTCACATTATTGTACTCTTGCATCACATGTTTTAATATATTTTCTTCCACATTTTCTTCCCTAAACATTTCCTTCTCATCACACACCATCATATTTAACATGACACCTGTTTTCAATCCTCATGATGGTGAATGATGCATATATAACTTCCGGCTCTGTGCGTTCTCCCACCTCTGTGACCAAGCCCCAATGGGCGGGGCGAAATGCGTCAAAGTGCAATAGCTCTGAAATCACTGTTTTCAATCCTCATGACGGCGAATGATGCATATTTAGCTTCCGGCTCTATGCGTTCTCCTGCCTCTGTGACCAAGCCCCAATGGGCGGGGCGAAACGCGTCAAAGTGCAATAGCACTGAAATCACTGTTTTCAATCCTCATGACGGCGAATGATGCATATTTAGCTTCCGGCTCTATGCGTTCTCCTGCCTCTGTGACCAAGCCCCAATGGGCGGGGCGAAATGCGTCAAAGTGCAATAGCTCTGAAATCACTGTTTTCAATCCTCATGACGGCGAATGATGCATATTTAGCTTCCGGCTCTATGCGTTCTCCTGCCTCTGTGACCAAGCCCCAATGGGCGGGGCGAAACGCGTCAAAGTGCAATCGCTGTTTTCAATCCTCATGACGGCGAATGATGCATATTTAGCT